>NW_027185793.1:17076368-17085873 GCF_028583685.1 Petaurus breviceps papuanus | reverse complement strand
AGATAGATAGATAGATAGATAGATAGATAGATAGATAGATAGATAGATAGATAGATCCATAGATCGATAGATAGACGGACTATACATGGAGTGAGACAGTTTGCAGAATCAATATACTAGAGATAAATATGTCATTCTATCTGACTTTTTTGTGCCCTACCTGTGGAGAGCCTTCCAAGCTTGTATTGGTGTAATCAGTCACAGTTAATCACACTGTACATTGACCATGACATAGTGATGCCAATTTGGTCTTCCTTGACTATGGACAACAATCAACCACTAGTAGGGCATAAATGACTTTATCTCCATTGGATTTGAGGAGTAAGTACTAGTTCATACAGAACTGTTTGACAAATTACATTATTTTGCTTGTTTTCATATGAAACACATATGTATGTGAATATATACATAAATGAAACTATGTTTTTTATTATTCCCACAGATGGATCAGAAAGAAAATTCTGAAACAAACCATTATGCAATTATAATACCCATAAGTTTGTGTCTTTTAAACATTATTTGATAAAAATCATATATATTCTAAAAGAAAGCAAGCTGATCATAATAAACATATGCAATGCCATGTTCAATTCTCTTTTTTCTGTTCTGCTACTATAGAAATAAACATTTTGTTTGGTGTTTAAGTTCAGAATAAAGATATATTTTAAAAAAATTATATCAAGGCACAAGCCTTCTGTGTAATCCATATGTCTCTGGCCTTTCATTCTCTGGTACTGAATCATACTTTCCCACTTATTTCTTCCCACATCTTTACCTTTTTCTTCCCTTGCACTGAAATCACCAAGAAGCAGATATACAAAATATATATAAAGAAAATTCCAAGTAATTTTTTGTAGAAGACACTGACAACTGTGAAGATCAGGAAAGGTCATGTGTAGGTTACACTAAAGCTCTAAGAAAGACAGTCCACTATACTCAGTAACTGGAACTGTTGTGTTCTTGATTCCTCATTAGTTATTGACAAGCTAGAAGTTAACAAAAAGGCAAAAATTATGATTGGGGAGCTGACAAAATTGATTTATAAAAAAAGGTGAAAAGAATTAAACAAGGATAACAGCCAAACTAACTAAAAATTATATTGATACCACTACACACAGGGTGAAAAATGTAGTTGGAAAGGAGTAAAGATATACAGAAAGTAATAATTCAGGAAAAATTAAGCAGCATAATAACAGGCAAAACTTAAACATCATTCCTCAATTTCATAAAAGATTTGAAGAGTTGAGGAACTTTCTGTTATTCTTCATGAGTTAAAAGGAAATAGGATACTTTTTTGCCCTAGAAAACATTAGTTTAAAAAGTGCCAGCATTCCTGGGATTGAGGCACTTCTTCAGAATATGTAGGAGTGGAACTGAGTGAAGGGCATAGTAGTTAAAGGTTTGGGAGAGTAAGAAGGGTTCCATATTGGGAAATAGATTATAGAGAACATTTGTAAGTCAGTAACTGGGTTGGATCAATCAATGATTCTTTTTCCATTTCTTTAATTCAGTGAATTGAATCCAAAGTTTAGCCCTTATAATTGTAGATTTTAGGTTACTCAAAGATAGTATGTTTCTCACTGAGAACACTTATTAGAAGATGGTAAAATATAGAAAGAAATGAAACTTAGTGATCTTGACGCACATCATCTATGTTCCATTGATATAGTTCTGAAACATCTTAATTTATGTTGAAACTTCAACCCCACAATGATTTCACAAATGAAAACTAGGATTGAGAATAAAAGATATTCTAAAATTGGTTGTTAATTACTCTTGTCTACTTTTTGACCCAGCAAGATTATTTTTATCAATAACTGGACTCAAAAGTATTATTTTAGTGCTCAGAAATAATGAATAATTTTCATCTCTGCATCCAATACATTAGCATTAGACATGCCAATTTTAACAATTTCCACTTGGATATAAGGTTCATTAGGAGCGATTTATTTATGTATGAGTTATTTTGAGAGAATAAAACATTTCAAATCAGTAGTAGTTATTTTTGAGGGGATGATAGAAATTGATTCGTATTAATATTTTTAGCTTGACAATTAGGACATTTAGTATAAAACTATTTCCTGAATATTAAAATTCCCAGTGGGCAAAATATGGAGATGTTAAATTAAGGATAAGAAATTTGATATCTCCATATAAAAAATTTATGTGGACTTCTGAGTTATATGATTAACAAGATGAAGGACTAGCTATTTTCTTTGATCCCCTCAACCTCTCAGACATCTTTAAAACAGAAATTATATGCCAAAGATAAAAGCAACTTCAGCTATATCCATGGTCTAAGGCAACTGGAACCCAAAATAATGTTAAAAAACAACAAACCCATAAACTTATGCCTACTCTGAGCTCACTCAGCATCCCTTCCTCACCACATATATTACTGACAGTGATGTCTTCACTAGCTAATTCAAGAATTCAACATTGTAGCTTCAATTAAACTCAACCACCTACACTTAACTCTTTCCAGTTCCCTAGAGACTCCAGCCCCATGTTGCAAAAGTTTACTGAGCTAGTGACAGACAGATAGAGCCAAGACAGGCTCCAGGCTACAGAATTTTGCTGGAGCCACATAGGCAGCACAGTAGTGGCTATGGTTCAAAAGTTACTTATAGGAGAGGTGCAGAGCAGAGGAAAGGGGGAAAAAACACATGTATGGATTTGAAAAAGAGCCCAACTCCACCTTCCACCTTCTTCTTTCAGAGGCTGAGAGACCCAAATTGCAAAAATCAATCTTGTAGTGCCAGTTGTTGGTACTGGGTCAAAAAACAGAGGAACAAAAGAGTGGGACAGAACAATGCAACAGAAACAACAAGTTCTACACACAACCAGAAGGAAAAAGAGCTTCAAATACAATGGAAAAGAAACTCAAATAACACAAGATTATTCATCATTTACCAGAAAACACAGGAAGTAGGGGAATAATATGCTAAAAAGAGCAATAGACCTCAGGATGGAGTCAAGGGTGATCTATCTTGCAAATCCTAGACAAAAATAGAAATTTTTAAAAGAGTATTCAACAATAACGAGAATGTTAGAAATATTTTTAGAAAGAAAAACAGGCCTGAAAATATTTCTCAAATGCCCAGACAACAGAAATTCAGGAGGGGAGAACGAATTGTCAAAGACAGCAATGGCAACAGAATGACAGCAGAGAAACCAGTAAAAGACTTTTTTTGGAAATGTACACAGGAAGAAAGTGGTAAGAATAGAAGTTAGGTGAAGGCAACAGTGAAGAAATAGGATTGGGGCATAATGGACAAAACCTCATGACCCCTGACCTATAGGTGAAATAATTGTGTGTGTGTGTATGTGTGTGTGTGTGTGTGTGTGTGTGTGTGAGAGAGAGAGAGAGAGAGAGAGAGAGAGAGAGAGATGTGTGTGTGAGAGAGATAGAGACAGAGAGTGATAAACAGAAACAGAGAGATTACATTACAAAATGGAAGGGTAAAGGCTAACAGGGAGATTGAGGAGAGTGTGTGATGTGCCTGGCTCAAATAATGGCTAGTAATAAGGGAAAGGTGAATCCAATGGTCTCTAGAAGAGGAGAGCCTACAGGGAAATAAATGGGTGAGGAAGAGAAGAGAAAGACTGAAAAGGGGAGTAATGAAGAAGGCCTTACTTTGGTGATGAGAGTGGTGATAAGTTCCCTCTCATGAATGCTCCCATGGCTCATGAAGAGAGACATTCTGTTAAGGGATATGGGGATTTTGTGCTAGGCATGGTCTTTGTTAGAATTTTGTAAGTAAACCATCATATCAGCAGCAAATGTTGTTCAGTTGTTTCAGTCATGTCAACTCTTTATGCCCCCATGTGGGGTTTTCTTTGCAAAGATAATGCAGTGTTTTGTCATTCCATTACATTGAATCAGTAAATTAATTTAGGTATTTTTGGTTTTATTATGCAGACTCAGACTATGCATGAGCAATTGATATTTCTCCAACTGTTTAGACCTCTCATTATTTGTGTGAAAGATATTTTGTAATTGTGGATATGTCTTGGCAGGTAGATATGGAAGGATTTTATATTGTGTATAGTTATTTTAAATTGAATTTTTCTTTCTATATATTCTTGCTGGGTTTTGTTGATAGTATGTAGAAATGCTGATGATTTATATGCACTTTTTTTAACCTACAATTCTGTTAACATTGTTCATTGTTTTACTTAAATGTTTAGTTGATTCTTCAAAGTTCTCTAAATATACCATCATATCACCTGCAAAAAGTGATGATTTTCTCACTTCATTGCTTATTTTTATTCCTTCAATTTCTGTTTCTTGTCTTATTGTGGTAGCTAGCATTTATAATCTAATTCTGAATAAAAGTAATGATGAGGCATCCTTGCTTCACTCACTCCTGAGCTTACTGGAAAGGCTTCAAGTTCATACCCATTATAGATAATGCTTGTTCTAGAATTTTTTTGAATTTCATTTTGGTTTTAGAATTATCATTTTGGAAAGATTCCATTTATTCCTATATTCTCTGGTGTTTTTAATAGGAATGGGTGCTATATTTTGTCAAAAGTTTTTTTCTGCATCTATTGAGATAATCATATGATTTCTGTTAGTTTTGTTATCATTATGGTCTATTATGCTGACAGTATTCCTAATATTGAACCAGTCCTGCTATTCCTGATATATATTCCACTTGGTCATAGTATATAATTGTTGTGATAAACTGCTGCAACCTCCTTGCTATTCTTCTATTTAAAATTTTTGCATTCATATTCATTAAGGAAATTGTTCTATAGTTTTGTTTGTTTTGGTTCACACTGATTTAGGTATCAAAATCGTATTTATATCATAACAGGAATTGTGTAAGACTACTTTACCAATTTTTTTTCAAATAGCTTGTATAGTACTGGCATTGATTTTTCCTTAAATACATGGTCTAATTCATTTGTAAATCCATCTGGTCCTGATTTTTTTTATTAGGAAATTCACTTATGGATTGTTGAATTTCTTTTCATAAAATAGGTTATTTAGGTATTCTATTTCCTCTTCTGTTAATCTGGTCAGTTTATATTTTTTAAGTCTTTAACCATTCTACTTAGTTTGTCAGTTTTACTGGCATATAATTGGCCAAAAATAATTCCTAATAATTGCTTTAATTTCATCATTAATGACATATTCACCCTTTTCACTTTTGATACTGGTAATCTGGCTTCCTTTTTTCAAATAAAATTAACAAATGGTTTATCTATTTAATGGGATTAAAAGTCTAACTTCTGGTTTTATTTATTAGTTCAACTTTTTGTTTTTATTTTAAATTTTATTCATCTCTCTTTTGATTTTCAGGATTTTCATTTTGGTGTTTAATTGGGAATTTTTAATTTGTTCTTTTTCTAGGTTTTTTTTTTTAGTTGCATGCTCAACTCATTGATCTGCTCATTCTCCCTTTTATTGAAGTAAACATTTAGATATATAAATTATCCCATAAGTACTGCTTTGGCTGCATCACACATATTTTAGTATATAATGTCTTATTTCTGTCATTCTTTATAATGACATTATTGTTCTTATGATTTGTTCTTTGACCCCTTCATTCTTTAGAAGGTGCCAAATGCAGCTGAGAAAAAGGTATACTCATTTCTATTACCATTAAGTTTTCTCCAGAAGTCTGTCAGAAATAATTTTTCTAATATTCTATTCATTTCCTCAACTTCTTATTTTATGCTTAAATTTATCTAGCTATGAAAGAGAAAATTTAATGTCTCCCAGTAATATGGTTTTATTGTTTATTTCCTCCTGTAATTCATTTAACATTCCCTTTTGAGAATCTGGATGCTAGGGGGATGGAGCCAAGATAGTGGAGTAAAAGCAGGAACTTGCTTGAGCCCCCACTCCAACCACCTCCAATACCTACAAAAAAATTACTCTAGGGACGGAGTCAAGATGGCGGAGTAGAAGCACAAACTTGGCATGAGCTCCCGCTCCAATCACATCCAATACACATAAAAAAAATTACTATAAACAAACTTTAGAGCTACAGAACCCACAAAGTGACAGAGAGAAACAAAGCTCCTGCTGAAGGCAGCCTGGTAGGGCAACAGGAAAGGTCTATCACACTGAGCTGGAAGCCAAGCACAGTCCCGCATGAGCCACGTGTTTCTGGCCTCAGGGCAACCCCAACCAGTGCAGGTCAGTGTGGAACTCTCCTGGAACAGGGTGGGATGGAAGAACACAGTCCGACCCCTGCCCCTGGGGCAAGAAGCAGCTGGAGGTACAGCAGCTGAGCTGCATGGCTGGCTCAGTAGCAGCTGGCCTGCAGATTGTAGGGGGACCAAGCAACCATTCAGAGTAGAGTCATTCTTGCTTTAACTTGCTTGGATATAGATCATGGTCTTGGGTGGTGTTCCTGGGGTATGTGGCCAGTGAGCCAGAGCTTGTGGTGGCTGTAAAGAGGGTACCCTCCTAATAGCTCCCAAAGCTGCAAAAACTCCAGCAATTTGGGACAAAACTCTCTCCATTCTAGAAGCAGAGTTATACCATTGCAAAGAGCTCAAAAGTCAAGAAATTAGTTGGCAATATGGCAAGCAAAAGAAGCACAAAGAGACCATAGAATCCTTTTTTGGGGGACACAAAGGATGAAGGCATAGAGTGGGAGGAAGACAGTGAAGTCAGAACTTCTGCATCAAAAGCCTCCAAGAAAAATATGAACTATTCTATTCATTTCCTCAATACAGGCCATGGAGAAGCTCAAGAAGGATTTGAAAATCAAGTAAGAAAAGTGGAGGAAAAATTGGGAAGAGAAATGAGAATGATGCAAGAAAATCATGAAAATCAAGTCAACAGCCTGCTAAAGAGAGACCCAAAAATACACTGAAGAAAATAACACTTTTAAAAATAGACTAATTCAAATAGCAAAAGAGGTTCAAAAAGCCAGTGAGAAGAATGCCTTAAAAATCTGAATTGCCCAGATGGAAAAGGAATTTAAAAAACTCATTGAAGAAAATAACTCCTTCAAAATTAGATTGGAGTAAATGGAAGCTATTAACTTTATAAGATCAAGATACTATAAAACAGATCCAAACAAATCAGAAAATAGAAGACAATGTGATATATCTCATTGGGAAAACCACTGACCTGGAAAATAGATCCAGGAGAGATCATTTAAAAATTATTGGACTACCTGAAAGCCATGATCAAAGAGGAGCCTAGACATCATCTTTCAAGAAATTATCAAGCAAAATTGCCCTTATATTCTAGAACCAGGCGGCAAAATAGAAATCAAAAGAATTCACAGATTACCTCTTGAAAAAGATCCCCAAAAGAAAACTCCTAGGAATATCATAGCCAAATTCCAGAGTTCCCAGGTCGAGGAGAAAATATTACAAGCAGTCAGGAAGAAACAATTTTAGTATTGTGGAAACACAATCGGGATAACACAATATCTAGCAGCTTCTACATTAAGGGTTTGAATGGCTTGGAATATGACATTCTGGAGGTCAAAGGAGCTAGGATTAAAACCAAGAATCACCTACCCAGAAAAACTGAGTATAATACTTCAAGGGGAAAATAAGGTTATTCGATGAAATTGTAACTACCCTCATACTGAGAAAAAGTCTCATGAGTTACAATTATCACTTTTCTATTTATGAATGTAAATAGTTCAACTTTAATAAGTTATTATGATTTTTTTCCTGTTTTTAGATATCATCCCTTCATATTCAACTCATCCTGTGCCCTCTGTCTTTGTATACATGTACACACATATACACACAACCACCTGCCACCTGAGTTCAAAGGCAGACAGCTCCCAGTTCCTTGTCCAGCTCTCTGTGCAGTTCCTCCACCATATTGAAGCTCTCGGTGTCCAATCCACTTCAAATCTCTCACAGTCTCTGTTCCTGGGTAGACAAGGCTTAACAAAGCCACAATAACATTCACACACATTAACAAAGCCACACCAACATTTGCACAAAGGACCAGCACCACAGTCATGCTTTCTCAGTTTTTGGCAGCTCCAGCTGGTTCTTGGAAGCTCTCAGAAGGAGTTTGGCTGGCTTTCAGAAGCTCCACCACCACAAGTTTTGTGCTCAGAGTCAAAATTACTTTCTCCAGCTCTGTTTTCAAAATCAAAATCACTTTCTCTAGCTTCCATGTGGCTTGCTCCAAGAAATTCTGTTTCAGTTCTTAATCCTCATTTCTCTTCTCAGTTGTTTTCAATTCTCAGTTCAGTGTTTAGTCCAGCAGTAGCAGCCCAGCCTCCAGAAGCTCACTGAGAGAAATTCTGTCTGTCTGTCTCTGTCTCTCTGTCTCTGTCTGTCTCACTCAATCTCCTCTCCCTCTCCCTCCCTTCCCTCCCCCTCCCTCTCTCTCTCCCTCTCTCTCCTCCCCCCCCCCCCTCTCTCCCCCCCCCCAGCAGCACGATGCTTGCCTCAAGAAGTTCTGACTCTCCCAACTGGGGCTTTTCCTTATATATGGTATTAGTTCCTCCCTGTTCAGCTTGATATAATTGATTTGAAACTAAGTGCTAAGTACCTGTTAGCTTGCCAATACAAAGGAATCTTCAAATTTCATTACTATTACAGGGAGAGATGGGGAGAAAATTTATAATTCAAAATCTTATGGAAATTAATATTGAAAACTAAAAAAATAAAGAAACAAACAGGTGATACCCGGTAAATAAATAAATAAATAAAATAATCTATCTTTTTAGAAAAAAAGAATCTGGGCGTGATCCCATTTGGTACATATATGTTTAGTACTGATATTACTTCATTGTTTATATTGCCTTTTAGCAAGACATAATTTCCTTGCTTATCTTTTTTGAGATCTTTTTTTTTCTTTTTCTGAGATGATTCCTGTTCTTCCTGTTTTACTTTATTTTTTTTATTTTTTTTAAGCAATCAGGGTTAAGTAACTTGCTCAAGGTTACAGGGCCAGCTATTTCTGGGTGTGGTGCCGAGCATCTGAGCCCGGGATTCGATCTCCAGGTCGTCCCAACACTGGAGCCTGTGCTCTTACTTGCTGTGCTACCTGGCCGCCCCTCTTCCTGTTTTACTTTAGCTGAAGTATAATAGATTATGTTCTAACCCTTTATTTTTACTCTGTTTTGTCTAAACAACACATTGTTGGATTCTGATTTCTAATCTATTCTGCTATTCACTTCTGTTTTGGGGTTAGTTCATCTCATTCACATTCACAGTTATGATTATGAACTATGTATATCCCTTCCTCCTACTTTCTTGTTCCTTCTTCTCTGTTTCTTTTTATCCTGTCCTTCCTCTAAAGATTGTTTTGCTTCTGACCACTGACTTTTTTCTACCCTCCCCTTTTTCACTTCCCTTTCTCTTATCCTTTCTCCTATTTTTCTGTTGGGCTGTATAGATTTCTATGCTCAATTGAGTTTGTATGTATGTATATGTAAACATATATGTACGTATATGCATATTTAGATACACACAATAATTATATAGATATATGCAGACACATATATCTGTATCTATCTATCTATCTATCTATCTATCTATCTATCTATCTATCTAT
>NW_027185793.1:17020967-17076358 GCF_028583685.1 Petaurus breviceps papuanus | reverse complement strand
TATCTATCTATCTATCTATCTATCTATCTATCTATCTATCTATCTATCTATCTATCTATCTATCTATCTAAAATGTCCCTCTTTCAATCAAGTAACATCCGAGTGAGATTGTTTCAGATGTTGGCTGCTCACCCCACCCAATCATTTTCCCTTCCACTTTAAAAGCTCTCCCTCTTTTATGTGAGATAAATTTCCCCATTCTTGCTCTCCCTTCCCCCTTCTCTCAGGGTACCCCTCTTTCTCATCCTTTCTTATATCATCCACACATAATCAATCAATTCACTCCTAAATTAGAATCCTTCTAACTGCCCTAATAATGATAAAATTCTTAGAAGTTATATATATATATATATATATATATACATACATACATATATTTCCCATATTGAAATGTAAACAGACTAACCTTATTGCATCCCTTATGATTTCTCTTTCATGGCTACTTTTTTGAGTCTTGTATTTAAAAGTCAAATTTTGGGGGTGGCTAGGTGGTACAGTGAATAGAGCCCTGGAGTCAGAAGGTCCTGAGTTCAAATCTAGCCTCAGACACTTAACACAAAAACTAGCCATGTGACCTTGGGCAAGTCACTTAACCCCAATTGCCTTCCAAAAAGCAAAAAAAAAATTAAGAAACAAAAGTCAAATTTTCTATTCAGCTCTGGCCCTTTCATCAAGAATGTTTGAAAATCTTCTATTTCCTTAAATAGTCATTTTTCCCCCTTGAAGTATTATACTCAGTTTTGCCAGATAAATTAATCTTGGTTCTAATCCTAGTCCTTTTACCTTACAAAATATCAAGCTCTCCACTCCTTTAATATGGTAGGTGCTAAATCTTATCTCATCCTGACTGTGATGCCACAATATTTGAATGGTTTCTTTTTAGCTCCTTAAAGTGTTTTCTTTTTGACCTCAGAGTTCTGGAATGTGGCTATAATATTCCTGGGCATTTTCATTTGGAGATCTCTTTAGTTGGTGATTGGTGGATTCCTTCCATTTCTATTTTACCTTCTGGTTCTAACATATTGGGCAAGTTTTACTGTATGATTTTCTGAAATATCATGTCTAGGGTGTTTCTTTAATCATGGCTTTCAGGAAGTCCAATAATTTTTAAATTTTCTGTCCTCCATCTATTTCCAGGTCAGTTGTTTTTCCGATGAAATATTACACAGTTTCTTCTATTTATTTTTTGCTTTGTTTCATTTCTTGATGTCTTATGGAGTCATTAGTTTCCACTTGTCCAATTC
Organism: Petaurus breviceps papuanus; assembly: GCF_028583685.1. NCBI lineage: Eukaryota > Metazoa > Chordata > Mammalia > Diprotodontia > Petauridae > Petaurus > Petaurus breviceps. Next base: position 17,075,114 of record NW_027185793.1, on the reverse strand, counting down.
TAATTTTTAAGAAATTATTTTCCTCAGTGAGCTTTTATACCTCTTTTTCTATTTAACCAACACTGCTTTGTAAGAAGTCATTTTTCTCAGCTTTGTACCTTTTTCTTCATTTGTCCAATTATGTTTTTAAGGTATTACTTCTGCATTTTTGTGTTCTTTTGTTATGCTGTTAATTGTCTTTTCTTGATTTTCTTCCTCATTCTCATTTCTTTACCTTATTTTACATATATCACTCTTATTTTAAAAGTAATTTTTAAGCTTTTTTAGGAATTCTTATTGCACTTGGAGCCAGTTTATATTTTTGTTTGAAGCTTTGTTGAGGCTATTCTGACTTCATTGTCTCTTTCTGAGCTTGGGTCTTGATCTTTCATATCTCCATAGGAGCTTTTTAATATCAGGTTTTGTTCTTGTTTGTTCATTTTTTCTAGCCTATTTATTGACTTTGAACTTTTTGTTAAAATTGGGCTCTGTTCCCAGTATGGAAAGGGGAGGGGAACTGTCTCAAGCTTCAAGCTTTATCACACTGCTGTTTCCAAAGATATTTCTAGTGATTTGGGGATTTTTGGTAATTCCAACGTGGTGTGACCCAGAGAGAGTTGTGGTCACTGCTCTCTTGCTCTGTTCTCTTGTCCTTATCCAGGAAGGGCCCTTGATCCTTGGTATTGCAACCAATATTGCTCCTCAGTGTCCTTGCTCCTCAGTGTCCCTGATCCCTTGTGACTGAAACCATTACTGCTCCTTAGGACCTCTGCTCCCTCTTGTCTGAACTTTACCCAACAACAAGCTAGAAAATGCACTATCCTGAATTATGAGAGGAGAAAGCCAAGAAAAGGTCACAATAAATGATTTTTCTAGGCAAGGGAAGCTTAGGAAGATGAAAAACCCAAAACTAACAAGAAGCCCAAAGTCAAGAAGGATGAGCCAACCATCAAACAAAAATACTGACCACAAAGGATGGTTGTGGTGACAGGGAAGCTCCAGTCAAAACACCAAGGAAGAAAATGACAGGGAAATATTTACAAACAAAGTCTCAAAGACGAATACAGTTTGGACAAGAGTCCAACAAAACCTCTTAGAAAGATGTGCAAAAAAGAGAGGAAAAGAGCAAAAATATGACTTTAAAAACCAAATTGGAATGCTTGAGGAAATGAGAAAAACAATTAGAGCTAAGAATGAAAGTCATGAAGAGAGAATTGTGGTTGTTCATCCTTCATTTTCCTTTTTTTAATTTATTTTTTTTTTAGTTTTCAACATTCACTTCCACGAGGTTTTGAGTCACAGATCATCTTTTTTTTTTTGGTGGGGGGGAAGGTAGGGCAATTGGGATTAAGTGACTTGCCCAGGTTCACACTGCTAGTTTTGTGTTAAGTGTCTTTGGACAGATTTGAACTCAGGTCCTCCTGACTCCAGGGCTGGTGCTCTATTCACTGCACTACATAGCCACCCCTCATTCTTCATTTTCAAAGAGGATCAATGACTTCACAAGGTGAGATCTTGACTTGCATATGAATTGGATTGAAGTGAGGCAGAGTTGCACAAAATTATCAGTCAGTTCTCCCTTCCAAAGTCACTACAGTCCAGTGGCAAGACACAATTCAAGATGGCTGGTGATGGCCTGGGTGGATCACTTTGACATCTTTGATGTCTGACCAAGCTTTTAAGTGCTCCACAGAACCTACTTCAGTTGCCTTCATGGCTATCGGAACAAAATGTTTTCATCTGTCCATTCTGCCAGGGGAAGTCTTCATGTGCTTAGGATAGACATCCCCCTAATTCACCAACAGGTTTGAGGTCTGTCAGTTACCCTCAAGCTTGTTTAGCCTGTCTGCCAAGACAGTTTTACCCAGGGTATAGCTGATGTGAATGCTGCTGTTTCTTGGAGACACAGGTGAGAGTTGGAAGACTAGTGAGCACCAACAGTGGATGAGCAGCCCTGAAAAGGGCTTGGTAAGCCCTCACACCAGAGATTCTATTCCTTCCCAAGCACCCCCACATGGCTCAAAGAATTATCAATTTTTTACATAAAATAGGTACAAAATTTTCCTGAAAAAAAAACTCCTTAAAAATTAAAATGGGACAAATGTAAGCCAATAACCCTCTGTCCCAAAGAAATATGTATGCTTTTAGTGGTCTAACTTTTAGAAGACTATAAAGCTTTTAGTTCTTTATCCAACAAAAATTTCTATCCTGTTTTCCCTTTTGCTTATCATTCTCCATTATGAATTTAAATGCTAAAGCTAAACATCTATTGTTTTGTCTGTGGTTACCCCTTCAGTGTAATATAATTTTCAAGTGTATCCCTGTTTATACTGTGAATGTTTTTGTCTGATTTTTACTTTGTCTACATAATTATAACTCTTACTTTTTTTGATTCCTCTCACATATAGTAAAAAATTTTTTTTGCTTTTATTGGAGGGGAGAAGGTAGGGCAGTTGGGGTTAAGTAACTTGTCCAAGGTCACATGGCTAGTTTTGTGTTAAGTGTCTGAGGTCAGATTTTAACTCAGATCCTCCTGACTCCAGGGCTGGTGCTCTATTCACTGAGTCACCTAGCCACCCCTATAGTAAATTTTTCAACTGACTCTAATTTTTATTCTATGTATAGCTTTGCTTTTAGGTGTGTTTTGTGTAAATAACAGATAACTGAGTTTTATCTTTGTGATAGTAATGGAATATAAAGATCCCCCTGTATTGGCTTGATTTTCAAATTGATTGTGTTAAAACCCAGAGCTTGTTAATCCCACCTGTGGGATGGACTTGTTGACTTGAAAAGAGAGTCCTGAACTGGGAGGAGCTGGTGATGTAGATTTGGAGAGACACAAGAGAGAGGCAGAAGAACTTTTTGGAAGCAGCACCTTTGGAGGCAGAGAGAGACTGAGAGGATTGCTGAGGGCTACTTTGAATTGCCCTGGACTTTTGAGAGCTGCCCCCGGAGCTGCCAAGGACTGAAGAGACATGGCTGTTATGCTGGTACTTTGTCTGTCTGTTTTGATGTTGTTTTGCCAGATTTGTCCAGTGGTGAAAGACAGTCCTGTTGTTGCAGAAGTTCTGGAACCTTGCTGTTGGTTAAGAGCTCCTGAGACTGTTCTGCAGACAGAGTGTGAATACTGTCCACTGGTGAAGGACAGTGCTGTTGTTGTAGGGGTCTGGGAACCTTTCTGTTGGTTCAGAAGCCCTAAAGAAGGATTTTCTTGTTGTATGTTTACAGAAATCCTAGGAGAGGGTTTTGCTAATGTTTTCAGGGGTCCTAGGACTGTTCTGCAGACAGAGGATGAATTAATGAAGAGACTGGCAATGTATCTTGTGGGCTTGCTAAGCTTTTTCTCCCCAGGAACAAAGATTGCTGAGAACTTGCCTCAAGTGTCAAGATGAAGAAAAGACCTCCATTTGGGTACTAAGTGCTGTGCTTAAACTTGTTGTAACTCTGGGGTAGATTCAATTGTGATCCAGGGGTGGGGAACTTTGACCTTTTTGTGTTCTATGATTGAACAAATGAATGTACTTTACTTATGATTGGAAACTAATCTCCATTTGAGAAGAGGGGCTTTGTGGTGGACTAAATGAATGTACAGCCTAGGGGTGGAGTAGTATTTAGAACAGGACTTTGTAATTGATTGAATGAATGTAAGGTCCTGGGGTGGGGTAGTACTTGGAGGTTATTTAATCACACTTAATAAATGCTGTATTTTGAATGATGTCATATTTTGATCTTCTCTGTTCTTAATTTGTCACTGAATAAAATGGAGAGCACCTAGGCTGGTATTTTGAACCTTGGGAAGTTGCCTTTCCTTGGCATTACATTACATTCTTCTTATCCAGCACTCTTCTATGTTACTAGATTGTTTATTCCATTCACATTCCAGGTTATGGGAGTTCGTTTTATAATTTCCACCATTTCTTTAATATTTGGGTTTTTTTCTGAATTAGAATTTTTTGTTTTTCCTCTTTCTCTGTAAAATACAGTACTTTTCCTTTTCAGATTTTCCCCCTAATCTCCTTTAGGCAACCCCATTTCCACAGGTTCTCTTCTCTTAATCCTTAACACCCTCTCCTTTTTTTAAACCACTTTCACTTAGTTTAGGGACTTTTTCTTGTCTTATCTATTCCTTTTTTCTTTCTTTCTTTTATCTAGTTATCAAATTCTTCCCTCTTTTTCTCCAGTTTAAGTAAGATAAAATCCTCCTTCCTCTCCTTAACTTCTGCTTCTTTTATATTAGATTTTTTAAAATTTCCTTTGACTTTTTCTAAAATAAAAAAAGATCTTCCATTGTTTTCACAAGTAACTAGATATTTTACCTAAGGGAAAAAAAGAGGGGGACCTAGAAAGAGAAAGACACCCATGATAAGATTAACAAAAACAATAGCAACAATAAAAATAAGATATTATGAAGGGGATGTTAAGAGAGTTCTTTATCAAAATACACAAGGAGGGTTCTGCTAGGTGGCACAGTGAATGGAGCACCAGTCCTGGAGTCAGGAGCACCTGAGTTCAAATTTGGCCTCAGACACTTAACACTTACTAGCTTTGTGACCTTGGGCAAGTCAGTTAACCCCAATTGCTCTGCCTTCCCCCCTCCAAAAAAAAATACACAAGGAGACAAAAGTGAAAGATGACTTAGGTGAAGACTTAGTTTTTTTTTAAATATCATTGGGGTGTGACTAATCTTTTGCTAGTCAGTGACAGACTCAATTATGAAGCATGGTCATATGCTCACAGTTTGAAAATGTTTTAGGGAACACTGTCCCAGCATCAAAGTTGGAAGACCAGAAGACTTTGGTTTGAGACTTGTTCATTGATGCTGCTAGTCTCAGGATTCAAGGCAAAAGTTCTTAACCTGGAGCCTATGGCCTTCCAAGGATCCATAGAAAGATTTCAAGGGGTCTGTGGATTTGTGTGGGAAAAATTACATGTTTATTTTCACTAAATTTCCAACTTAACTTTGGCATTTCTTTCAATTATGAGTGTAAAAAAAATTCTGAAAGACTCCTTTGGCTTCACCAGATTACCGAAAGGATCTATGATACATCATCATCATCACAACAACAAAACAACAAACCTCATTCTAAGCAATGGTTCCATCCAAAGATGACACCACTGTGGGTTATAAGTGAAGAGCGAAGAGGTTGAGTTTTAGATCTCTGAGTGCATTTGCAGGTATCAAAAACATCAAGCATCAAGATAGTTTATCAAATGGTTGTAGAGGAACAAGACCACGTTTGGTGTAAAAAGATTGAGGTAGTGTCAGAACATTGGAAGTAGGTTGGTGGTTGTTAGTCGTACTATATTCCTTGGAGTGAGATCATGTAAGAAGGGCAACAGTAATGTGTTGTCTTTTCCTTGGGTCTTCGCTATTTGAATAGTTATTGATTCCTTCTCCATTCCCCTGCCCCCAGTGTAGGCAGCAAGTCATTATTGGATGATATGGCATTGTAGATGATATAACATATCAAGATATGCTTATCTGAACTACACCAATTGAACTTATTTCTGGGGACGAGCAAACAGCATTCATCAACCTTATATTCAAGAAGTTGTCTGCATTGAGAAATTTTAAAAATCAAATGGATTCTACTGATTCTATTTAGTAATTAATTTCATTTTGTACCTCCATTGACATTTTGTATAACTGCCTTGATAATATTTCTTTGTTTCTGAGTTGTTATAAGTTCAGTCTTCCTATAAATCACTGTGTTATCTTTATGTCAAGGAAATCTATTATCTCTGTACCAGCAGTCATTCTTGCAGGATGTAGGTGCACACAACCGATCAGTATTCCTTAGTGACAAGAAACTCATCCCTATTACCAGTAGAAGTTAGATGATGGGGGCGGCCAGGTAGCACAGCGAGTAAGAGCACCGGCTCCAGTGTTGAGAAGACCTGGAGATCGAATCCCGGGCTCAGACACTCAGCACCACACCCAGAAATAACTGGCCGTGTAACCTTGAGCAAGTTACTTAACCCCAATTGCTTAAAAAAAAAAGAAGTTAGATGATGATCCTATGTCTTGCTCTATTTTTATTTACTTCCCTAAACTGTAAGATGTCTTCTAAACCCTGTCTAATGACTTTTTGTTAACTAAGGAACTAAAGACCAAATTTGTTTAAAACTGCATGCCTTTGCCAATAAATTCCTTTGCTCTGACTTAGTTTCCCAGTTCAATCAAAGCAGCATCATTGGTCATAAGGGAAACCAGAATGAGATAATATAGACAAATGCATTATGACTGATGTAAAACATCTCAAAACAAATGCCCTATTGGTATTGTATCAAAATAAACTTTCTTTCCAGTTCTTTACATAGTGTTTGGAATATAGAGCATAGATATTCAATAAATGCTTGTTTATGTGACTTGACTTTCTATGTGAAGGACATCATGAATTTTGCTCTCCATGACTTGATGACTGAGTTAGATCTTGAAATAGAAAGCTCAGGAGATATGGTCTGACTATAAGGGAGCCATGGCATGATCCCCAGGGCTGTTGATCAATCAGAACATAGAAATGTGGGTTGCATCCCACTCTTCCGTGCTTGTCAATCATAAGATTTGTCTCTAGCACAACTACACCTACTGTCCTCACTTCACATACACACACACCCATCTGCTATGCAAATTCTTGATTTCTCTCCTTCTGATCTTGATGTGTACCTGTCACAGCATTTATTATCTAACTTCTAGGGCACCCACAGCAATAGCCATGCAAGTGCTATTAGGAAAATTCCCCTCCGTGCCCCCTGAAAGCCTGCTTATCTCTTCCCCACCCCCACCCCCACATCACCTCATGACTTGGCATCCCTTGGATGGGCTCTAGGGCAGAAATTGGTGAATAAGACTCTCTCCCTTTTCATTTTGGGAAGAAGAGAAAAGCACACCAAATGGACAGGCATCCTGTCTATATCATAGACACCTTTACATTGTTTTTCCCCCCAAAAAACCCCACCCTTTTGCAAATGTCCCCATTACTATTGAGAGCATCACTACCTTTCTAGTTGCTCCAGTTAAGAGCCTTGGTGCCATCTTCAACTTCTCAGTCTACTGCACCAACATATCCAGTCACCAAATATCATTTCTCCCTCCACATATATTGCGTCTGTTCTTTTTTTCTAGTCATATAGGTACCACTTTAGTTCATCACCTCCTCACTTTTTTCTTGAGCTAATTAGTCTCTCTATCTTATCTCTCTCCTTTCTAATTCATCCTCCAAACAGCTGCCAAAGTGATTTTCCTAAAGCACATATTTGACCATGTAACTTCTGTATTCAGTAACTTTCAATGATTTCTCTCAACTTTAGGATCAGATAGTAGTTCCACTTTATCTCATCTCATTTTAATGGCTATTTTATAGCTAATTGTAAATTTTATGTGGAGAATTTTTAATAGGCTGTTATACACAAATTACAGGAGCATGCTCAGAAACAGTTACCTTTAGGGGAGTACGATTAAAAATGTTTGAGACCCCTGGGATAGGTACCTGACTAATGAAGCCAAAGTAATATATTTAGTCGCCATTATTACCAAAATATTTCCTTCAATTCAATATCTATAAACTATACCAAAGGCGGCCAACTTTTAAATGCACATTATTGCTCTCAACAGAGAATTGTAAGAGTATTTCTATAGTAATACAAATATTTCACCAGTGCAAGAAAAAGAAATTCAAACTATAGCATATCAATGGTATCATTCTCCTGTATTTCTTTGTACCATGGAGTAGAGAAGATGAACAACAACATTTCTCTGTTAATTTGAGAAAAAGGCTAGTTTAGATTTATTTTCTCCTTAATTACTATCTCCTGGTCTCAATATATATTATTATAAAAACAATCATCAATTACGTAAGTAGGCTTGAGGTAAAGTAGTGTACTGTAATTTTAACTTGGTTTACTAGCATGCCAAATGCTTCTTCTTCTGTGAACGTTTGTTAGTTGGGTTTGGATTGATCTTTAGTTCTTTGTGTCTGTGTGTTTGTGTCAATGTGAATGGAAATGCATATGCATAGATGGCCACACAAAAGAAAAAAGGGCAGTGAGAATGCCAATCATGCTGACATTTCTATAGCCCATCCTAGCCCTTCAAAAGACTGCTTTTCTGTCAGATGTATGTCTTGTAATAGAGGTTTTCTTTTGCCCTACACAGCAGAAATTATTTGGTTATCAAAGAGCCTGTATACCTTTGGGAGAAATGTTTCTATAGTAGCCTTTTAGGAACTTGTAGGGATTTCAATAAGATTTTTTTCATTTACTATTCACAGAGATGTCATTTTTTTTCTCATTTAAAAGCTTCTGACTACTCTCCATCACAAGCAGGACAGCTGGAAGCTTGAAATGAACATTTGGTTTTGTTTATTTTAAAATAATGCTTTTAATGCCTAAGTAAAGCAGTGCTGTAATTATTTGACTTCAAAAAGAAGATAAGGATGAAAATGTTTTACTTAGAAGATATTGGAAACAGATATAGCTATCAGAGGGGAAGAATAGAACCTTTGGAGAAAGTATGGCAGGGATACAACTGAAACGCAGATCAGTCACACCGCTGCAGGATTGAACCAGGGGAAAAGATGCAACAGGTCAGTGAAGCTACTTTTATCTTTTTTTTTGAATGATGCAATACTGTAAATGCAGGCAGTGTAATTTTCTCATATTGTTGGAAAACTTAGAAAACCCTTAAAAGGGAGATTATACTTTCCTATTTTCATTACTGTCTCTTTTCATCATAGCTCTTATTTGCCAATTGTCTTTTAAAGGTTATAAATCTTCAAAATTATATTTAAAAAGTTACACATTTAAATTTGATTTTTGGATGGTCATTAAGTCTTTGCTGAGTTCCTATGATACAATTGTATTTGGAAATCTTATTAGCATTCTTTTTATGGAAGTTTATTTTATGAACTAATAAATGCATGGAACTCTAATCATCATCATTATCATCATTAAGAAAGCAGTGAGCATTTCAGGCAGCATGCATTTTTTTTAAACTTGGGCCACCTCTGCTATTCCTATCACCTAAGCTAGGTGATACCAACTTTTGCAGCCCACCTTTGCTAACTCAAATTTGACTTTTGCATTTAGATTCAAGACCTGCTGAGTCAACTCAGCTTGTATTTTCCCTCCCTAGTTAATACTAGCCTAAGGCATATGTTCCAAGGATCCTAGGTTCTTTGTCATTCATGTTTCAATCTTGCTTCTTTAGTACTAGAACCATTTATGTCAAAATATTTACTGGAGGAAGCAGCTTCAGTCTTTTAACCACATCTTTGCAGTACTAGCTGCATCCTCACCTTTTTCCTCAGCTCACTGGTCAAGAATGCTCCTTGCTCCATATTACCACTTGTAGGTCCTCCTCTCTCTCTCTTTTTTTAAAGCAATCAGGGTTAAGTAACTTGCTCAAGGTTACACGGCCAGTTGTTTCTGGGTGTGGTGCTAAGTATCTGAGCCCGGATTTGATCCCCAGGTCATCCCAACACTGGAGCCGGTGCTCTTACTCGCTGAGCCACCTGGCTGCCCCCCAATTAATTATTTGTAATAAAAAATTACAATAAAGCAAAAAAAAATCAATGCAATGACCATGTCTGAAAATTCATTGTTCATTCCACACCCATTGCCCATCATCTCTTCTCATTTCACTATCAAGGTCTCTAAAGTCATACTGAATTGATCAGAGTTTTGAAGTTTTTCAGTGTTCTTTACTTTTATTTTATTTTGGCCATAGTGTAATTTTTTTCCCCTGGTTCTACTTATTTCACCCTTGTGCGTTTTTTAAAAAAATAATTACTTCACTCTTTTAAACTCATTTTTTTACAAAGCCTACCCATGATCTATGACACTGGTCCAGGCCATATACAAGATGAGTTATATTGCATAGTCTCTGGTTTCTAAAGGATCACTAGAAATATTACCTGATCTTTGGTAAAATGTTTGATAAAATGTTCTTTGCCTCTTCTTACAAGTGATGTGGCCACATCTTCCTGCTCAGCAGAGACCTGAGTGAAACTCAAGGAATTCACAAAAATGTAATTTTCCTCTGTATATTGAATAGTGTTGCATTATACCTAGAAATATTTGAAGTCAGTCAGACCTGAGTTAAAAGTCCTACTTCTGACACTTAATGTCTGGGTGACCCTGTATGCAACTCTTAGCTGCAGAGAAGATGCACACTTCTCTTACCATGAAGTTCCCTATAAAAATGAAGTCACAGGTCCAGTCTTTCTATCTCTAAGCAGGCATGGTAAAGCCAAGATGACCTAACATCAGAAGAAGTTGCTTTCAGAGGCTGTCTTGATGCATGAATAATTCAAAATGCTCTCTATCCTTGATGTGTTGTGTTTCTTCATACTCTTTGTTGTGCCAGATCAGCTTTGTTTCATCATTTTCCATTTCAAAGAGCCGATAGCGATATTCAAATTATAGTGGCTCCCCTTTCTCCCATGCTCAGTCACTCTACTTTCCAAACACACATTAAAAGGCTATATTTGTTCATAGTAGATCCAAGGCAACTCACAATCACTATTCTGATAGAACAAAAACAAATAAACAAAACATGGGTACCTTTTGAGACTAATGATTAATCAACAGCATTATTTCTTTTAATGGTACCATCTCTTTATATCTACCTCAAATATGTAAGGTATGCCTATGCTGAGAAGAAGCCAAGAAGAAGGAAAACTATACTGGAATTAGATGATCTGAGTTTTGCGTCCAGGGTTCTGCTCATTAGTCCTCTAAGGCAGTGATGGGGTGCTTGGGTGCTTGTGCTTGGACCACATGTAAAATCACATTTCTCCCTAGCCTCAAAACACTGTCTCAGGCAGTTTCTCTCTGGCTCAAGGGCAGCATACTCTAGCAAAAAATACTTCTCTCTCTTCCTGATGCAGTGGCCAGTTGCACTTATAGAATTAGGAGTTTGACCCAACTATGGACTGGCTGAAGCAGCTGTGTACTGGGTCATACCTATGTCCTTATGTCCTAGACTCAGTCATATGTGTACTCCCCAGCTCATTATATACATCCCGGATTCCTCATTAGCTTGGGATATACATATACTCCCAACATCCATCTTGTCAAACATGACATCAGGGTGTCTCTGGTTTCTTGAGTTCCTTGAGTTTCACTCAGGTCTCTCCGGAACAGGAAGATGTGGCCACGTCCCTTGTAAGAGGAGGCAAAGAACATTTTATCAAACATTTTACCAAAGATCAGGTAATATTTCTAGTGGTCCTTTAGAAACCAGAGACTTGTCAAACACCCATCAGGGTGGCAGCTTGGTCAGCCCTGACTGCTACCTGTCTTAGTGACATTTTAAGCCTAAAACCACACCTCCAGGCAGGATCCCCCCACTCTTGGGCTATTTCCTGGTGAATTCTGGGCAATACGCCTACACAGTGGATATTAAAAGTGCACGTTCCTTTAAGAACTGACCACTCCTTAGCTCCTCCCTAATTCTGCCCTGACTCACAGAGTTAGCATAATTGGCACAGGTTTTACTATAGTTATCCTATATAAACTATAATATACCCCCTCTAAGGTTGCAGGTTCCCCTAAGAACTCTTTCCTGCTGTATAGCATAACAATAAATCTTTGCCACCTTGACTTAGAGAATGCTTGAGTCCATGAATTCATTCCAGACTGGTTTCCAGGGACTCTGGTTATTGGGATTCCTGGACTCCCTGAACTCCTTGACCCCCCCCACCCCTAATCAGCAGTATAGTGGTAAATAAGTCACCTAACCTCTCTGTTTTCCAAATTGTAATATTTTTTTTTCATTTTTAAAGAGATAATAATATGCATATTATATACCTTCCCATGATTATAGTGAGGAATGCAATGTGTAAACTTTAATTTTTTATAAAAAATTTTTTATAAATTTTTCATAAAAATGAGTTATTTAGTATTTTGTTGCTTAACATATTTGTCCACATATTGGCTCTAGAAATACCTTCCAACCTTTTTGTGACGACTAAAATGCAATGAAAATACTTAAGAGAGGGAATCAGAATACTTAAGGTTTTGTCCCAGCTTCAATCTTTATTATTTCTGATCATGTTACTTAAGCAACCTGAGCCTCAATTTCTTCATTTGGAAAGTGAAAAAGTTGAAGAAAATGATCTCTAAGGTCTCTAAAAATCAGTGATTGCTGGTAGAGACACTAGCACCTACTAAATTACCTATTACCTTCTCACCCTGGAACTTCCTGGTTCTTATCCTGGAATACCCTGTCACCATGCCGGGCCCCTTCTCCCATTAGTGAATTCTGTCTGGGGCCTTCATTTTTAGAAACAGGCCCACACTCTCCTCATTGTGTTTCTGACCCTCTGGATTTCATCATTATGCCCCCATGTGGGTATCTTCTTCACCTCTCCTGCATGCATTTCCACCACCTTTTATGTATTGTCTCCCTATATAGGAATGGGTCAGCCTCACATTGAATTTGGTTGAGGGAGGGAATGACATACACACTAAATTCTGTATCTTGCCCTATAGAAGAGTAGGGGGGAAGGGAATGAGAAGGGGGATGATGGAGGGGAGGGCAGGTTTGGGGGAGGATAGTTAGAAGCACACCCTTTTGAAAAGGGGCAGGGTCAAAGTAGAGAATAGAACAAGTGGGGGGCGGGATAGAATGGAGGGAAATAGAGTCAGTCTTTCACAGTATATCCACTATGGAAATGGTTTGTGTAACTACACATGCACAACCTATATTGAATTGCTTATCTTCCCAGTAAGGGTGGGTGACAAGGTAGCAAGGGAAAGAATCTGGAATTTAAATGTTTAAAAAAATAATTTTTTTTTACACGCAACTAGGAAATAAGATATACAGGCACTGGTGTATGGAGATCCATCTTGCCCTACCAGAAAGTCAGAGGCGGGATAGGGGAGGATATAGGAGAGACCAGATTGGGGGAAGGGGTATACAGTGGGATCACTATTTTGGGGTTGTGGGTAGGGGAAAGATGGGGAGAAAATTTGTAACTCAAATTCTTGTGGAAATGAATGATGTAAACTAAAATAAACATAAAAACTAATTTAAAAAAATAATTCACAAGTCTAAAAAAATAATTAAATGCTCTTTACTTAGGTGCTGACTATGCAAAGATACAAATTAAATTGTATCTGCCCTCCTCCTCCATAAACTATGCTACTAAGTAAACTCAATGTGAGGCAAGCAACATTCTTTATTAAAAGGTACAAGAAATAAACAATAATTCAGAATTTGTTGGTCTATATCTGGTAGCATACAGTGTTGGCATTTATTTTATAAAGATCTGTAAAAACAAGGTTAGTATGTACTATGGAATGTAACCAAATAAAACAAATTTCTACTATATACATAACTTGGATAGAAAAATTGGTTTCCCTTTTCCTTAAGAATTTTTTTTTAATTTATGGCTCAAATTTGAATTTTTGTGGTTTCATAAAAGCAACCAAAATAGATTTATAAACATGAAATATTTCATTATAATTTCCCTCCCAACATACACACACACATATTCCCTGCATAATAATAGTGATTGCACATAGCATATCAGATGCCAATACAGTAAACTCAGGAGGACTGTTCAAATTCCACTGCTGTAGTACCAATGCAATATTTATAGCACCCATGATCATGATAAAGACTGTGACTATAAGTATCACATGACATCCAATTATAAAATATACCAAACTCTCCAGGTAGAGAACAGAGCTGAAACATTTATTTAGACACCAGAAAACCCAATCCCAAAACTAATAAGCTGATTCCATCATTGTACCAAAGATATTCAGAAGCCATAATAACACTGAGAGCCACAGCATCCTTCAGACTTCCCTTACCACAAACCAATACAAGATCAATATTTGCTCACAAATCTATCTCCTTAATGAATGTCCTCTCTCCCCCAGAGCCTGGCTAGCTCCCACCACCAACTTCCTGTGGCTCTGCTTTCCTTCAGCAAAACTCCTCCTACCACAGGCTTCATGAGCTTACATTCAACCTATTAGGGGGCAGAGTTTATCTTCCCATCAGGAGAGCTTCCTGTAGGCTCTGCTGCACCCTTTAGCAAATTCCCTCCATCACAAGCTCCATGTGATTACATTCAGCCTGCTAGGGAGCAGAGTTTACTTTCAAAGCAGGGGGGGGGGCTCTTCAAACTGCCCCTTAGGTCTATTAAGGGGCAGGGAAGATCTTCAAATTCCCATTCCCATTACAATTTCTTGGCTGGATTTTTGTCTAAACAAATATTTTGTTTCTTTTAAGAAAAGGGTTTTTTGAAATCTTTTTTCCATAGGGAGATTTGTGTTTCAATATAAACATTAAATCTTTGAAGGAAAGGGTTACTAAAGACTTTTTCTTTGTATTCCTACAACCAAGCAAAGTGCCTTGAATACAATAGGTACTTAATATATATCTACTGAATTTATTTTTTCTGAATTGGATCAGTATTTACAAGTCAACCCTCATCATTAAACTAATACAAAGGAAAATATAGCTAAATAGTGGTAGTAAAAAGTCCAAATGATTAGACTACTTTTTAGTAAGTGGGTGATGAGAAAGAATATTATGCTAGAAGTCAAAAGTCCTGGGTTCAAGTTTCAGATCCATGTTTATTTGTGGTATGATGATGGACATGTCCTTTAACCTCTCAATGTCCCAGGAACTCTAAGACTATAAGTAGTAGCAGAACCTCTGTTTATTCATCTGTAAAATGGAAAAATAATATTTATAAACACAACCCCCCATTTGATGTAAGGAAAACACTTGGTACTTATGGGGTGTTTGGGATCTATATTTGTAAAATCAATTTGTAATACCAATTTGTAACATCAGTAATGATGGGTGGCAGACTGGGCACTTCTCCATCAGCCTTTGAGTGCTAGCCAACTTAGTGACATTTCAAGCCTAAAACCACATTCCAGGTAGGTCCCCCCCCCCCTTGGGCTTTTTCCCAGTGAATTATGGGCAATACACCTGCGCAGTTACATTAAAAATGCATGCTCCTTTAAACATGGCCCCACCTTAACTCCTCCCTAATCCCATCCTTAATCACCTAGTTAGCATAATTGGCATGGGTTCTACTATATATTACCCTATAAAAACCTTAATTCTACCCCTTTAAGGTTGCAGATACCCTAAAGGACTCTTGCCCGCTGTACAGCCTAACAATAAACTTGCAGGTCTCCTAAGGACCCTTGTCCGCTGTAAAGCATACAATAAATTTTTACAACTCTGACTCCAAGTTGGCCTGGGCTGAATTCTTTCCAGATTGAATCACGTTTTCTTGTCTTAAGATAAAGATCAGAGTTCCTGCTGTCCTATTGTGAGCCATCCCTCATCAGTACATTGTTACAAAAATTGTTTTGGTCACTGAATCTTTCTTCATTTCTGGTTATCTCCATGGTCCTGGCTTTCACAAGATATTCTGGTTACCCCAATGGCTCTGCTCACA
Organism: Petaurus breviceps papuanus; assembly: GCF_028583685.1. Taxonomy (NCBI): domain Eukaryota; kingdom Metazoa; phylum Chordata; class Mammalia; order Diprotodontia; family Petauridae; genus Petaurus; species Petaurus breviceps. Next base: position 17,059,698 of record NW_027185793.1, on the reverse strand, counting down.
TTTTTTTCACATGTTAAAACAAATCTTTGTTGAAATATGTAAGCTTGGATCACATACCAACGGTCAGATAGGAGTGTTAGTGCTCATACTCGTAAAGGAATAAAGGTGATTGGAGCACAGACCAAGATAGCAGTGACCCCAACTTTCCCCATATCAAACCAACTTTGAAGCATTGAAAATTTGCAAACCCCCAGAACTAAATGTGAAAGCAGCAGGAAGAAAAAGCCAAAAGTTTGGGACATGACCACACATCTCACAGGTGAGGAGAGCCTAACTTTAATATCAGGTTCAGAAAGGCTGGAAAAATGAGCAAAAAACAATTTAAAAAAACATGAACATAAAAAGTTACTATGAAGACAGGAAAGATTGAGACACAACATCAGAAGAAAACACCTATCTATAATCAAAGCCTCAAAGAAAAATTCTAATTGGACATAAGCCCAAAAAAAAAATTTGTAGAAGAACTAAAGAAAAAGGAAAAAAATGTAATCAAATATGAGTGAATTGAGGGAAACTTGGGTAAAAAAAAGTTATACAAGAAAATCATGAAAAAGGACACAAAAATACTGAAAAAATAATACCTTTAAAAATCAGAACTAACCAGATAGATGGTAAAAGAGGTACAAAAGTTCACTGAAGAAAAGAACCCCTCAAAAAGCAGAATTGGCTAGTTTTTTTAAGTGCTAATCATCACTGATGAAAATAACTCCTTAAAAAGCTGAATCTGTCAAACAGAAAAAGAGGTACAAAATTAAGATGAATAATGAAGAACCTAATTCCTTAAAAACTAGGATTGGGTAAGTAGAAGCTAATGAATACATGAGATATCTAGAAACAATCAAAGTCAAAAGACTAAAAAAATAAAAGAAAATGTGAAACACTTCATTGCAAAAACTACTGACTTGGAAAATATACTGTGGAGAAATAATTTAAGAATTATTACATCAGGCAGATCTGTGGACAAGGGAAGAACATATGACCAAACAAGAAAAATAAAACATTATGAGACATAAAAAGGATAATTTTGATTATATTAAGTTTAAAAGGTTTTTGTACAAATAAACCAACGTAGTCAAAATTAGAAGGAAAGCTGAAAGCTGGGGAAAATACTTACAAGTGTTTCTGATAGGTCTCATTTCTCAAATATATAGTAAACTGAACAAATTAATCAAAATCCAAGCCATTCCCCAATTGACAAATGGTCAAAGGCTATGAAGACGCAGTTTTCAGAAGAAGAAATCAAAGCTATCTATAGCCATATGAAAAATGCTCTAAATCACTGTTGAACAGAGAATTACAAATTAAAACAACTCTGAGGTACCACCTCATAATATCATATTAACAAATATGATAGAAAAGGGAAATGATAGATGTTGGAGGGTGTGTGGGAAAATTGGAACATTCATGCACTTGTTTAGTAGAACTGTGAACTGATCCAACCATTCTGGGGGAACAATCTGGAATTATGCCCAAAGGACAATCAAACTGTGCATACCTTTTGACTCAGCAATACCACTGCTAGGTCTGTATCCTAAAGAAATTTTATTTTTAAAGGGAAAAGATTCAATTTGTACAAAAACATTTATAGTAGCTTTTTTGTGTGTATGTGGTGACAAGTATAAAGCCAAGCATGAGCAGCTTTCCAGAGGACTGCTGCTATGAACAGCTTCAAGGTTCTGATTGCATAGTATAGTGAACTCTCTATTCTGCAGTAAATTAAGGCAAAACATTCACAGAAATCAAAGTACTGCATTCACAATGTTATGACATAACAACTTATCACCAAAGTGGCCACATAGTTTTAAACAAAGTACAATCATTTAGTAACTCAATCATTTAGTAAGTCCTTAATTCAATAATCCTTAAGGAGGCTTGTCTCTTTAATGGACACAAAGTACAAAGGTTAAAGTTCTCCACCCCTAGGTCACATAAATCATAATCTTCTCACTAAGCATCAGGTACCCAAGAAGATATCTTTTCATCTTGACTTCAGGCTGGCTCTCACCTTCCACAGTTTCTCTTCCATGGTCCCAGCTCCTTCCTAAATCTACACAACTGTCACCTGGGTTCGAACACAGGCGGCTCCCAATTCCTTGTCCTGTTCTTTGTCCAGTTCCTATTCCATATTGAAGCTCACAGTGTCCAGTCTACCTCGAGTCCTTCACAGTTTCTGTTTCTGGGAAGACAAAAATTGACAGAGCTGCAATAATATTCATGCACATTGCCAGCACCATCATCATTTCACTATCTGCCTGTGAAATCAACATAGACCCATCAACAAGGTCTGAGAACTCAACATAAATCATCAAAATAGAAATCAACAAAGACCAGGTCCAAGATGTCAATACAAATCATCAGTAAAGTCCCAGGACCTCCAAAATACTCCTCCAGGACTTCTGTAAACAGACAACCAGAAAATCCTCTTTCAGGGCTTCCAGTAAGGTCCCAGGGCTTCTGTAGAAAGTATCACAAACAAACATCAGCACAGACAGAACAGACAAACATAGACTTCTGGGATACAACATTTTCTCCTCCATTACAAGAGCTCCCTTCTCAGTTCTGCTCACTTCCTCTCAGTTCTCAGCTTTCAGTTCTGCCACCACAAGTTCTATTCTTAATTCTTCTCTCTCCAGCCTGGGCCTCCCCTTAAATATGGTCATTAGCTCCTCCCCTTCCTGTTTCATCAGCAACAGGAGTTCACAAGTTCTAGGCTTCACAAGTTGTGGGGTTCACACGTTCTGTTTCTTGACAGACTTGATACAGAGCTCAAAAGAAACTTAAACTGAAAACAAGGTGCTAATTCAATAGCTGAAGCAAGGTGTTAATTACTTCTTTTGCTTGCCATTACACCAAGGAATTAGAAATTGAAGGGATGTCCATCAATTGGTAAATGACCAAAGAAGTTATAACATATGATTATAATGGAATACTATTCTGCTCTAAGAAATTATGGTCAGAGTGCTTTCAGAAAAAAACCTAGAAAGACTTATTTGAACTAAAGCAAAGTGAAGTGAACAGAATCAAGATAGCATTGTACTAAGTTTCAGCAATATCGCACAATGATCAGCTGTGAATGACTTTAGCTAATCTCAAGCAATACAATGATCCAAGACATTTGCAAAAGACTCATGATGAAAAATGCTCAACCAACATAGGGAGAACTGATGGAATATGAATGCACATTGAAGCATACTATTTTTCATTCTCTTAATTTTTGTGGGGTTTTTTTGACTGTCATGATATGACTAATGTGTAAATATGGTAAGCATGATTGCACATATATACCCTATATAAAACTGCTTACTTTCTCAAGGAGAGAGGAAGGGAAGAAGGGGAAGAGAGAATTTGGAAATCAAAATTTAAAAAAACAAATGTGAAAAATTATTCTTACATGGAATTAGGAAAAAATAAAATATTTTTTATTCCATTAAAAAAATCAGTGACCACACATATCTTCAGGTTGCACCACCTCAGAAGTACTAAAAGCTTGAAGACCCTAAAAATTAACTCTGAAAACAGCATCATGAAAGAGCCTGAAGCTTGCAACACTGCCTCCCCAATATCAGGTTAGCAGAGCTCAACTTTAACATAAAATTCAAAGACAAGTAAAAGACTGAAAAAATGAGAAATCAACAGCAAGAAGAACTTGACCATAAAAATCTACCACAGTTGCAGAGAAGATGAAGATATAAACTCAGAAGACAACAATGTAAAAACAGTTATGACCAAAGTCTCAAAGAAAAATATTAATTGGACCCAAACCCAACAAGAATTCCTTGAGGAGGAAAAAATAAGAGAAACATAAAACAAAAGTGGATAGCCAAATCAATTAGAAGCCAGAATCCAACAATATGTTGTTTATAAGAAGCACATTTGAAACAGAAAGACTCATACTAAGTAAAAATTATTATACTTCAAGTGAAATTAAAAGGGAGGGGTTAACAACTGGGATCTCAGATAAAACAAAAACAAAAATCTAATTTTAAAAGATAAGCAGAAAAATCACTATTTCCTAAAAGTACCATAGATAATTAATGTTAGTACTGAACACATATGTGCCAAATGGAATAGCATCTATATTCTTGAAAGAAAAGTAAGTTATAGGAGGATATAGACAATAAATCTATACTAGTGGGGGATCTCATATTGCCTTTCTCAAAATTAGATAAATTTAACCATATTGGTTTATTTTAAACAAGAAAGAAGTTAAGGAAAGGAATAGAATCTTAGAAAAGTTAGAATGACAGACCTCTGAAGAAAACTAAATGGTAATAGAAAGGAGTACACATTTTTCTTGGCTGTACAAGTCACCTTCACAAAAAAAATGACTATGTATTAGGGTATAAAAACTTCACAAATAAATACAAAAAACAGAAATATTAAGTGCCTCATTTTGAACCATAATGCAATAAAAATCACATTGAATAAAAGGCCTTGGAAGCATATATTAAAAATTCATTGGAAATGAAATAATCTAATCCTAAAGAATGAGTAGTCAAAGAACAAATCATAAAAAGAATAAAAAATTTAATTAAAGACAATGACAATAATAAGACAACATACCAAAATTTATGGGATGCAGTCAAAGCAATATTTAGGGATAAATTTATGTCTAAATAATTATATCAATTTAAAAAGAAAAAGAAGTCAATAAGTTGACCATTCAACAACACCAACCAAAAAAAAAACCCTATAGAAAGAACAAATTAAATATCCCTATTAAATATCAAAATGAATATCCTAAAATGTGAAGGAGGGATTTACAAAATCAAAAGTAAAAAATAACCAATGAATGAATAAAAGTAATAAAATAGATAAGCCATTGATTAATTTGATTTTTTTCATTTTTCAAATGCTTTGTTAACTTCTGATTTACATCATTCATTTCTGCCAGATTTTGAGTTACAAATTTTTTCCCTGCTTTTCCCTACCCACCACCCCAAAATAACAGTACCACAGGACATCCCCTCCTCTAATCTGCTCTGTCCCATATTTTCTCCCATACCCCTTTCTACTTTTCCAGTAGGGCATGGTGGATCTCTATGTCCCAGTGCCTGTGTATCTTATTACCCAATTACATGTAGAATAGTATTAATAATACCGTGTTTCCCCGATAATAAGACCTATCCCGAAAATAAGCCCTCCCCTTACTGTGTAAGATTCCTCTAAAATAAGCCCTCTCCCGAAAATAAGCCCTATTGAGATTGCTACTGTAGTGAAGGTGATCCCCTGCGCTACACGCTACATTATGGTACCCTCTGTATGCACTGTCACCCTCCCCCCCGGGTGAAACGCACACCGCACTCCGAGCTGCATCCAATCAGAGCTGCAGCAGTGAGCACGTCATCCTGTTCTTCCCCAGTGCTTTGCTTGCTGGCACCATTGAGAGCAGTGCCGCGGAGGAGAGCTGAGGCAGGACAACATAAGCCCTCCCCTGAAAATAAGCCCTCTGGTGTTTTTCTTTCCAAAAAAATTAATAAGACAGTGTGTTATTATCAGGGAAACATGGTAGTATGTATATATATATATTTGATTTTAAAACTTTGAATTCCAGATTCATTCCCTTCCTTCCTTATCATCCACTCTAACTGGGAAGATAAGCAGTTCCATATAGGTTGTACATGTGTGGCTAATGCAAAACAATAACATAGCAGATATATTGCAAAAGACTGACTATATTTCCCTCCCTCCTATCCCACCTCCCACTTGTTCTATTCTCTACTTTGATCCCGTCCCTTTTCAAAAGTGGGTGCTTCCAACTTCCCTCCCCCCCAGCCTGTCCTCCCCCCTCTCATCCCCTTCCCCCTTACTCTCTCATAGAGTGAGATACCCTATTTAGTGTGTATTTCATTTCCTCCTCAAGCCAAATTCAACGAGAATAAGGTTGACCCATTCCCTTTTGCCATCCCATTCTTCCCCTCCATTGTAACCATTTTCCCTTGCCTCTTCTGTATGAGATAGTTTACCTCATTCTGTCTCTCCCCATCTCCTCTCATTATATTCTTCTCTCACCTCCTAATTTCACCTCTTAAGTATCATCCCTTCCTGTTAAATTGGTCCTGTGCCCTCTATCTATGTATACCTGTTAACATATATACACACATTCATAGATGTATTCATATTCATATCCATATACCCTCATATATAGACATTTCATACTGAGAAAAGTTTCATCAGTTACAATTATTGTTTTTCCATGTAGGAATGTTAATAGTTCAACTTTGATAAGTTCCTTATGATTTCTTTTCCCTGTTTATCTTCTCATGCTTCACTTGCTTCTTGTATCTGAATGTCAAATTTTTTATTCAATTCTGTTTTTTTCATCAAGAATGCTTGAAAGTCCCCTATTCCACTGAATGACCATATTTTCCCTGAAAACATAATACTCAGTTTTTCAGGGTGGGTGATTCTTGTTTTTAATCCCAACTCCTTTGACCTCTGGAATATCATATTCTAAGCACTTCGATCTCTTTGTGTAGAAGCCACCAGATCCTGTGTTATCCTGATTTTGTTTCCCCAGTATTCAAATTGTTTCTTCTTGGCTGCTTGTAATATTCTCTCCTTAATCTGGGAATTCTGGAACCTGGCTATAATATTCCTAGGGGATATCTTTTGGGGATCTTTTTCGGGAGGTGATTGGAAGATTCTTTCAACCTCTATTTTGCCCTCTGGTTCTAAAACATCAAGGCAGTTTTCTTTGAGAACTTCCTGGAGGATGATTTCTAAGTTCTTACCTTGATCATGGCTTTCAGGTAGTCCAATAATTTTTAAGTTATCTCTCCCGGATCTATTTTCCAGGTCAGTGGTTTTTCCCACGAGATATTTCACATTGCCTTCTATTCGTTCATTTGTTTGGATCTGTTTAACAGCATCTTGATATCTCATATGTTAGCTTCCATTTGCTCCAATCTAATTCTGAAGCAATAATTCTCCTCAGTGAGCTTTTGAGATTCTTTTTTCCATCTGGCAAATTTGGCTTTTTAAGGCATTCTTCTCCTCATTGCCTTTTTGAGCCTCTGTTGCCATTTGAGTTAGTCTATTTTTTAAGGTATGATTTTCCTCAGTCAGGCTGTTGACTCTCATTTCGTAATTTTCTTGTATCGTTCTCATTTCTCTTCTCAATTTTTCCTCCACTTCTCTTATCTGCTTCTTAAGGTCCTCTATGGCCTGTAACCAGCTCGTATTTTCCTTTGAAGCTTTTGGTGCAGGAGTTCTGACTTCACTGTTTTCCTACTGTTCCATGCTTTGCTCCTTTTTGTCCCCAAAATAGGAGGCTAATGTTGGAATCTTCTGTCAGCTTTGTTTCCTTTGCCTGGTCACGTCGCCCCTCAGTCACTTGACCCCTGGGCTTTTTGCCACAGTAGGACTCTGCCACCAGACAGGGGAGCTTTTTTCCCAAAAGCTAGGGTTTTCTCAGCTGCTGGAGGTATTACATGGGTGCCCTCTCTGAGGCCTCCATACCTTCTGGCAAGCTGGACACACCCCAGGACCTCCACCCTAGACTGCAATCCAGATCCAAGCAGGTTAAAGCAAGAGCAATTACCCCTCAGACTGGTCGCTTGGTCTCCCTACACTCTGCAGGCCAGGAGCTGAAGCTGCCACGTGGTGCTGGCTGGCTATGCTGTCTCAGCGGCTTCTTACCCAGGGGCAAAAGCCAAGGACTCCCACTTACTGGGTCCCAAAGCCCAGACTGCACTGACCTCTCACTTTTTCCTTCACATCTATGTATTGATAAATCTGGAAACAGCCACAGCTGCTGCTGATCTGGGGTCCCTCAGGCCTGTAGCTGGTCAGGCCTGCCCTGGGGCTAAAGCCTCAGAGAGGGGCTGGGCTGGGCTCCCAGAGCACTGCCTGGCCGATTCCTGCCAGCCTGCAGAGCTGTCCTCAGCGGGAGGTTAGCTTCTCTGTGTCATTTTGTGGGTTCTGCAGCTCCAGAGTTTGTTCAGAGTCCCCTTTTTACATGGATTGGGGAAGGTGGAAGCTGGAGCATCAGGGAGGTCCTGCTTCTACTCTGCCATCTTGACTCTGCCCCCGATTAATTTGATTTTAAAAAGAAAGTAACTCATATTATCAATAACAAAAATGAAAAGGGTAAATGCATCATCAATGAATATGAAATAAAAACTATTACTAGTTGCTATTTTACTAAATTATATGCCAGTATAACTGATCATTTAAGTGAAGTGGATGAATATTTACAAAAAGTTATAAATTGCCCAGATTAAAAGAAAAGGAACCAAAATACTTAATTAACCCTATCTTAGAAAAAGAAATTGAATAATCGATGAAAGATTTCCCTAAGAAAAAAATTCCCAGGACCAAATGAATTTAAAAGTGGTTTCTACTAAACATTTAAAGAACAATTAATTCTATTTTTTTTGAGGATTAATTCTAATACTATGTAAACTATTTGAAAAAAAATAGGTAAAAGCTGGCACCAACAAGGCAAGCTCCTGGGAGTATGAGTCATCAGCTGCTAAGAAGGAGCACACTGGCCCATGCTGGAAACAGAGCAAGCAGGTCAAAATTTATATGTGAATCATGAGCTGTTGTTTTTTTTTTTTTAACTTTTTACTAATTTTTAAAAGTTGAGCTCTGATTGTGACGTACAGGGGGCACTGTCTCATGTTGCTTGCATTGGGGGCCAGTGTTCTGATCACTCACTTTCTGCTCCAGGGTCTCTGAGGCTGGCAACTTGCCCACTGCATGAGAGTAGCCCAGCCCAATCATGCCTGTTGTGCCCTGGGTTCTGGGGCTGGTAGTTTGCCTGCTGTGCTGTGACTAAGAACCTTCTGCTGGGCTTCACTTCCCTCTTTCCCAAGTGAGACAGACCTTTCCTAAAGGCCTTCTAAGTTATCTTGGGCTGGAAAGTTGTTTCATTCTGTCTTTCTGTGGATTCTATCACTCCAGAATTCTTTTTGAGGTTTGATTTAACAGTTTCCAAGGGAAACTGAGGAAAGCTCAGGCAATTTCTTGACTTCTCTCTGCCCTCTTGGCTCCACCCCCCTCATAAACTAGTGATCTTTTGAGAGAGTATAGACATCTCTTAGTTGATGGCCTAGAGATTATGCTCTTATGCAAGTACATTATTGTACAAACTTTACAATCAAAATTTTAAAAAATTTACAGGTTCATGATTACCTTGATGCTCATAAGGGCTGCTATAACCCCAACCACAGGAGAGTTAAATTAACTATTCACTAAAATTATTAGTAAACAGCTAATTAACTCATAAGAGTTCTCAGGATTCATAAAAGTTTCAGAATTTTGATTCTCTTTTGTTGTTTCTTTTCTTTTTGAGGGGGGAATGCAGGGCAATTGTGGTTAAGTGACTTGCCCTAGGTCATACAGATAGTAAATGTTAAATGTTTTAGGCCAGATTTGAACTCAGGTCCTTCTGACTCCAGGGCTGGTGCTCTATTCACTGCGCAACCTAGCCTCCCCTATCTTTTGTCATTTCTTGCAGTGCAATAATATTTCATCATATTCAGAAACTGTAATTTGTTCAGTCATTCCTCAAATGTCAACTCTTTTTCTGGTTCTTTTCTTTTTGTATTTCCTCTCTTCTCCTTTCCTCTTCTCTCTTATTTTAATCAATTCTTGAGGACTGAAGTTTGTTTTGTTTTTGTCAGTTTCCTACCTGCCTCTTAATTCCCTCCTTTCTCTCAAAGTGTGTCCAACTATAATTTTTCTGATTCGGAAAAGGGTGAAGTTCTTTGGATGCCTGCCTCTCCCCGTTTATATAACCTCCTTCTCAAGCACTGCAAATAGGAGAGATGATGGTTCATTCCTCCCCTAGTTTCTACATTACTGTGCTGCTTTTATTTCCTCCCTTAAAATCATCAGAATAGAACCAATCTTTTTTCAACTCTGTCAATTACCCTTCGAAGACATTCATGATTCCTAGGGTACACTAATTTCTTTACCCCAGTGATGATAGTCTGGTTAGAATAATGTTATTAAATGTATAAAATAAAATACGTAGGATTGTAAAAGATACCAGTTATGTAGAAATACAATTTTCAAAATACTCTTTAAAAAGTTCAGGGACCTGAGATGAAGGATAGCTCTCATCGCCCATCCTGCCACAGCGACAGCGCTGGGCACCCTCCAGCTGCACCAGCTGCTGCCGCTGGTCCCCCTGCCCTCGCCGACGCCTTTGGTGGCTCTCCAGCTGTTGCCTCGCGAGGACCCAGCGCGTAGGGCGCGGTTGGCGTGTGTATTGTGACCTTGTCTCCACGGTGCTGGGGTTGCGCTGGCGGCCCTTGGCCAACGTCTTCTCCCTCGGTGACTAGCCACCGGGGGACGGGAGCAGCAGCGTGCCTCACTTCTGCCTCTGCCCACTCCAGCTGTCCGTAAAACACCTGCAGGTGAATCCAAACGCCACTTTGACAAGGTCTTTGGCCCAAACTGACTTTTAAAAATATTATTATTATTATTATTTGCTTTTTGGGAGGGGGAGGGCTGGACAGTTGGGTGGGATTAAGTGACTTGCCCAAGGTCATATGGCTAGTGTGTCAAATGTCTGAGGATGGATTTGAACTCAGGTCCTCCTGACTCCAGAGCCTGTGCAACCTTACCAGCCCCACAGACTTACTTTTGCAAGAAATATGAATTTGATCTTCAGAGTCCCCTTTGTGTTCACATAATGCTGTCAGGAAGAGTCACCAAGGTGAATGATGGAGAAAATAGCCTTTGCAAAAAAGTTTTTTTTCAGTCATCACCCTGAAATGGAATCATGGCCTTTAGATCGTAACTGGTTCTTTGACAAAGTGGCTATATCCAACGTCTGAGCCACAGACTACTTTAGGGGGGCCAAAACAATGACACCTGAAGAATATTATAAAGCCAAATCTTCCTGAAGGTTTGGCTTCAATCCAGTCGTGGTCATATAGTCAATTCTGTCATGATATTTGAGATGTTTGAGATGTAGACAGAAACTACTTAAAAATTTTCTGTGTGTAGTTTTTTTTTTTTAAGTTTATTTTCTACATGCTTAATATTTTGAGCAGAGTTTTGCTCTGGGAAATTTAAATTTAAGTATTTTTATGACATTTTGAAATTTGGGGTTTTTTTTATTTTGGTTTTGTTTTGTTTGTTTGTTTGTTTGTTTTTAAGAAATATCATTAAAGAATTCTGTTTCCACTAAGTGTTGAGTAGTTTTCCCAGAAATAAAAGTTACAAGTTTAAATTGACCTTTGAGATTGGAAGCTCTTTCAACATGCTGCCCTTTATTCCTGGAAATCTCTTCACCCACTAAACATATTATTCATTTATTTGCTGAGGACCCTGATAGTTTTAGCTGAACAGGATGAAAAGGGGTTAATTTAGTCATACACTAAATGTGTCTGCATCTTGCCAAACAGAAAAAAAAAAAAACTTTTTTTAAACCCAAATGGAGCTTCAGGCAATTAATCAGTGTATGTATGTTGATTGTGGAAGGGTTTGTTTGTTTGTTATACAGGTATAAAGTTAGACTCCAAAGAAATTGCTGTGACAATAATATTGAATCAAATAGGCATATGAAATTTTTCCTAAGTTCAGTTTTATCTGTTTTATTTTCATTTCTTCTTTCTTGTGATTCCCTTTCCTGACCATTTAAAAAATAATAGATGTTTTATCTGTAGAATGGAAGGAGAGGGAATTTGTGGGTACAAAGATGAGATTCTGACTAATCAGATAAGTCCATGATTTTTTTTTAATTAATTGGGGTTAAGTAACTTGCTCAAGGTTACACAGCCAGGTGTTTCTGCGTGGGTGCTAAGTGTCTGAGCCCAGATTCAATCCCAGGTCATCCCGACTCTGGGGTGGTTGCTCTTACTCACTGTGCTACCTGGCTGCCTCTAAGTCCATGATTTCAACTGTAATATCAAATCATAATTTTACCCATTCTTCAATGTCCTATAACTGTTGTTTATACTTTCATACTTTTAAGCAAACAAGATCATTCTTCTTCAGTTGGTCTTTTGAAGCCCTCTTTAAGGAAGCCATGAGAAGGGAAGATCATGTAAATAAAAGAAAATATCTTTTCCTCAAAATTAAGTGTAAGGGGGAACACAATAATTAAGAATTATAATGATTATAAAAACAAGTGTGAACACTTATAAAAAGCACAGAGGGGCAGCTAGGTGGCAAAGTGTATAGAGCACCAACCCTGGAGTCAGGAGGACCTGAGTTCAAATCCCACCTCAGACACTTAACACACACACACACACAAACTAGCTGTGTGACCTTGGGCAAGCCACTTAAGCCCAATTGCCCTACCTTCCTCCTAAAAAATGAAATCAAATTAAAAGCACAAAGAACAATTATCTTGAATAGGGTGAGGAGCAGTATGGTAGAGAGGCCAAGCAGATTTGAATTCAGATCTCACCCCTGAAAAATATATACTAACTATAGAACCCTGGACAGGTCATTTTACTTCTTAATATTCTAGGCAACTCTCTTAAAGCTCTAAGTTGCAGAGAAGATGCTAAATCTGCATTGGGAGAAGAAATTTACTTGTCTGGGAATTCCCTATAGTAATTCAATCACAGGTCCAATTCCTATCCTCTATTTGAGTTGTATAAAATTGATTATTGTTTTAAGATTATTTTCATTTTCTTCCTAAATATCATAGACAAAATATTATTTTCTAAATCTCCAGTAATCATTTTTAGACAAAATTCTTTATTTGAAAGTGTTTTTTGTGTAAGCAATAGCAGTGGTGACAGTACTTCTGGGGTTCTCTTCATAGCTCTGTTAGGACTCATTTTAAAATGTTTATTATTAGTTGTTTAAGCCATCTTCAAAGGAATGAAATAGGGATGAAACCTTATAAATACCTTATAATATCCTTTTAGAATTTCATTAAGTAAAATGAAGCCCTATATATATTTGCTTTACCCTGAATTCTGTTTTGCAGTGAATAATAGCTATTAAACAAATATTTGTATTGTAAAATGCTTGCTCTTGAGTTTCTAGTGAATTTATGTAACTCAGGGAAACAATGAAAGGATTTGGGGAGAGCTTCAGATGGGTTTTATAAACCCAATATCTATCTTTCTTAAAGTGTCTTAAAGAAAGGAAAATTATTCATTAATATATACAGAAATAACATCAGTAGACTAGTCAGGATTCCTTCAAAGTGAGTATTATATGATCGAAGTTAAATGCTAAATTCAGATACTGCAAAGTAAAAAAATAATTATTTGAAAACTACAAAATTGGCTTATAGTTGAAGTTCAAATAATGCTTTAACAATGTTTTCCATTCAATTTCATTATGAGATTGGTCTCTCAAACAAAGCACTAATAATTAAAATTTTGCTTTTGAAGAAAGAGTACTTGTCATAATTTCATCATTGAATAGCCCTTTTCAGTTTCTCAAATAAATTTACCTTTTTAGGTTTCTCTTGACACTCATTTTTTCATTTGTATCAAGGTTTCTATTCAGTGTTGGTCTTTATATCAACAATGTTTGAATGTCCTTTGTTTCATATTTTACATGGTAAAATATTTTTGATGACCTAGGTCTTTTGCCTTTTGGAATATGAAATTTCAAGATGTCCTCTCACTCGTAGTAGAATCTGCTAGGTCTTATGTAATCCTGACTATATTTCCTTAGTGAGGAACTCTTTTTTTCCTGGCTGCTTGAAGTATATATTTTTTTACATGGAAGCTCTGGGTTTTATCATTCTTGGGACTTTTCCTTTTGAGATTTCTTTCAGAAATTTCTTTTCAGAAATTCCTATTCCCACTTTGCCCTAACCAATCCAGGCAGTTTTCATTTATGACTTCTTGAAATTCAGGTTTTTTTCTTTAAAAAAAAAACGTATACTATTTTAATTTTTCCCCAATGACATGTTAAAACAATTTTTTAAACATTTAAAAAAATTTTTGAGTTTCAAATCCTCTCCCTCCCTCCTTCCTTTACTTCTCCCCTCCCTGAGATGGTAAGCAATCTGATATAGTTTACACATATGCAATCATGTAAAACATTTGCATATTAGTCACTTTGTACAAGACTCAAATTATTTAAAAAATTATTTTACACCCCTAGATGACCAGTTTTCCCACATCCCCTCCAACATTCATCATTTTCCTTTTTTTGTCACATTAGCCAATGTGATAGGCGTGGGGCTTTTCTTTCTTGTTTGAAGTATGATTTTCAGAGAATATTCTTAAATTCTCCCTTCTTAACTTATTTTCTAGGTCAGTTGTTTTGATAGTAGATCTCTTGCATTTCCTTGTATTTTTTTCAGTCTTTTAATTTTGTCCTAATAATTTTTGTTGTCTCACAGAGTCATTATTTTCCATTTGTTTTATCCTCATTTTCAAGGAATCTATTACTTGGGTAAGATTTATCATTTTCTTATCTAAGACATTATTTCAATTCTTTTCTGCAGAGCTTTTATTTCATTTAAACAAAAATCTCTAACTTCTTTTCTTCCAAGTATTCATGTAATCATTAGAGAAAATCAAATTTTCCTTTGAGTTTCTGTTTCATATAAGTTAAACTCTGAGGTAGTTCTTGATGTAGAATAATTCTTTATACTTGTCAGTCCCTTTTTCTATTTAGCCACATCTTCAGCCCTAGTTCCTAAATGAGAAGTTTGTACCAGAGCTATAATCCTGCTCCACTTTGGGGTTAGATTGCCAGCCCTGCTTAGCCTCAGTCTGCGTCACATGGGTTCCTTGCTGATTTCCATCGCTCAGGGAGTATTAACATACCATAGTTTCTCATTGGATTTCTTTATCATTATTTGGTCTGGTGCTGTTTTTAGGTTTTGTTTTTTCCCTTCCCTAAAGTAGGTATGTGAAAACTAATCTGCTTCCCTCCATTCAGGCAGCCATCTTGGCCATAAATCTCAAACCTAAGCTTTTAGTGATATTCTCCAGGGCTTCAGGATGGGGAATGTGAATGGCTAATGAATATGAGAAAAAAGAATCCTGACCCTTCTCTATAAGAACCTGGCTTCCCCAGGACTAAACTCAGCCCATGTCTGTGGACCAGAATTAAGGGAGATCCTTTAGTGGAGAGGGAGAAGTAAAAAGTGAAAAGTACTCAGGCTCGACTTGAGGACCATATAAGACACTTGTAAGTCACTGAACATTTAACAAAGGAAGCTTACTTTGCCCAAATGCAGCAGGAATATACAGCAAGGTGGCACTTCTCTTCAGCTTTGGTGGATAGGAGTTTCCTTGCCTCCTCAAGGAAATGTGTCTGTAAGATATGGTGCTTCATGGTTACCTAGCAAGTCTAAGAAGCCCATAATCCACATTTGGGGGATTTTACACCCCTAGATGACCAGGAAACTGCATCAGGGAAGCTGGGGCCAAAGAAAGTTTCATCAGGAAAATGCTGGTCCTATCACATACCACTCCTTGGGGAGAAAGGTCTTAAGTTTCTTCTAGATGACCTTCCACTATTTAAATGCTTACAGAGGTTGAAAGTAGAAAGCTCAGACCTGACAACTGATTGATTGGGGCAGGAGGGTGGGGGTGGAATGTGGGGAGGAGAAAGAGTGAGGAGATGAGGTTGTAAGCCCTGATAAGTGGGAGGATATTGGTAACAATAGGGAAGTTAGAAAGAAGGGAGTAGAAGGAAAAATAATGAATTGAGACTGGGACATGTTGAGGTTAAGGTATCTGTGAAAAATCTAGTTTGAGATGTCTAATAGGCACTTAGAGATATAATACTAGAGATCAGGAGAGAGGTTAGGGCCAGATAAATAAATCTGAGAATCATCTGTAGAGAAATGATTATTAAATCTATGGGAGCTAATGAGATCAAAGTGAAATAAGTACAGAAGGAGAGGAAAAGAGGGCCAAGGATAGAATTTTGGGGGACACCAAACAGTTAACAAGTATGACCCGGATGAAGATCCAGACTAGGTCAGGACCAAGAAGGTGTGGAATAGGACCAGGAGTAGAACCAGGAGAAAGCAGAGTCATGAAAACCAGAGAAAGGAGAATATCCAGAATAGAATGACTGACGGCTTCCAAAACCTTAGGAAAGTAAAGAAGAATTAATATTATAAAGAGGCCGTTGGCTCTGGAATCTAGAGATCATGGGTATGTGAAGAGAAGTTTCAGTTGAATAATGAGGCTAGAAGCCAGACTGAAGACATTTCAGAAGCGAGTGAAAGGAAGGAGGCATTGCTTGCAGATCACTTTCTCAAGGAGGCTAGTTAGAAAATGGAAGAGGTGGATGGATTACGTGAGGGTTCTTTGAGGATATCTATGGGTTAGTAAAGAGGGAGAGACTGAAGATAAGTGAGAGACTAGGGATAACAGTGGGTCAGTCTACTAGAGAAGATGGACTGAAATAAACAAATGCTCCAGTCACAGTTGATTTTCCGAGGATAAGTGTGGATGAATCAGGCTTAAGTTTAAAAAGAGAGCTTCCATTCTCACTCCTAAATTGTGGACTGTTATTGTGAATTGTGAACTATAATTCTGTCTCTCTGCATCTCTATCATTTTTAAAATTAGCAGTTAAGGGCTTCTGCATAGACCAGGTCCCAAGTCCAAGCTCCCTCCTCCATAGTTGAAATAGCTACTGTTTCCATACAGGAAATAGGACAACTTGACCTTGAGTCCAGTGAAGGCCCTAATCACCTCACACCTGGACTATTGTAATAGCCTGCTGGTGGGTCCGCCTGCTTCTGATATCTCTTCATTCATCCGTCTTCCATTAAGCCACTAAAGCAATTTTCCTAAAATGAAGGTTCAGCCATGTCACTAAATAAACTCCAGTGATTCCATATTTATTGCCTTCGGGTTCAAATACAAAATTCTCTGTTTGGTATTCAAAGCCCTTCATGACCTAGCCACCCTTCCAGTCTTCTAATACCTTCCTTGATACATATTCTTCAATGACACTGACCTCTGAAACAAGGTCTCTCAGCTCTGCACATTTTTCTCTAATTGTATCCCATGCCTGCAAAGCTCTCCTTTCTCAATTCTTCCTAGCTTCCTTTTAATTCCCATCTAGAAGCCTTGCCCAATTCCTTAATTCTAGTGCCTTCCCGCTGTTAATTATTTCCTGTTTATCCTGTATATAGCTTGCTTTGTCTATATTTGTTTTCATGTTGTTTCCCCCATTAGATTATAAACTTCTTAAGGTCAGGAACTGTCTTTTGTCTTGTTTTGTATCCCAGTACTTAGCACGGTGCCTGGCACATAGTAGGTCTTTAATAAATGTTTATTGATTGAGTGCCTGGTATCTTTGTTTTTAAATTTTATATCTCTTTCTGAAGCATATGTGGGCAGTCCTGAGCTGGATATCCCCAGTCCTTGTAGCAGCCTTGTAGGTTTGAGATACCAGGAGCTTCTGGGTCCCTCGGTGGAATCCAAATGGCAGCAAAAGGCATTTCCTGAATTGGTGACAATGATGAACAGAAATCAAGTCCTGTCATGATTCTCCAATATTTGTTAGTTTCCTAAGCCATCCCTCTCACTGTTTGGCTGTTCCTGACACAACTAAGGTAGATCAAGCAGTATGTGACTCTCTGGCCTTCAGCACCTAGCCAGGCACAAGGGCATCAGAGATCATGTTTAGTGACCACCTGGGTGCTGTATTATCATAAATGTGGAGGGCTGCAATTAGCAAACTATGATAGTGGCCTTGGATTTGCCAGTGTGCACTTGTCTGGGGCCTCTTTTTCTATCGACCGACTCTTTGCTACAGGGATTAGTTTTACTGCCAAATTCCACTGCCTGCTTCTTTCTTTTTTAATTTAGTATTTTATTTTTTCCCAGTTATATGTAAAAAACAATTTTTAACATTCATTTTTTTTTAAACTTTGAATTCCAAATTCTCTCCCTTCCTCTGTTTTCACCCCCATTCCCATTGAGAAGGCAAGCAATTCCACATAGGTTATACATATGTAGTCATGCAAAACATATCCATAATAGTTACAGTGAGAAAGAAAACATAGATTAAAAAAAACTTAAAAAAATAAAGAAAGTTTAAAAAAGAATGCTTCAATCTGTATTCAGATACCACCACTTCTTTCTCTGGGGATGGATAGTGTTTTTCATCACAAGTCCTTCAGAGCTGTCTTGGATTGCTGTATTGCTGAAAACAGCCAAGTCATTTGCAGTTGATAATCTTAGAAAATTGCTGTTACTTTGTACACAGTACATTTCACTTTGCACCAGCACGTGTGGGTCTTTCCAGGTTTTTCTGAGAGCATCCTGCTCATCGTTTCTTATAGTACAATAGTATTTCATAATAATCACATACTACAACTTGTTGAGCCACTCCCCAGTTGATGGGCACCCGCTCAATTTCCAATTCTTTGCCACCAGAAGAAAAGCTGCTTTAGATATTTTTGTAAATATAGATCCTTTTCCTTTTTGTTTTTTGTTTGTTTGTTTTTTATCTCTTTTGGGATACAGACCTAGTAGTGCTATTATTTAGGTCAATTCATGGTTTTATAGCCCTTTGGGCATAGTTCCAAATTGCTCTACAGAATGGCTGAATCAATTCATAACTCCACTAAAGGTGCATTAATGTCTCATTATTCCCACATTACATTCCCACTCCAACATTTGTTATTGACCTTTTCTATCCTATTAGCCAATCTAATATGTATGAGGTAGTATCCCAGAATTGTTTTAATTTGCATTTCTCCAATCAGTAATGAGTTAGAGTATTTTTTTCACATGGCTATAGATAGCTTTGACTACTTCATCTGAAAACATCTTTTGATCATCTATCAATTAGGTAATGGCTCTTATTTTTGTAAATTTGACTTAATTCTCTTTATGTTTGAGAAATGAGGTTTTTTTTTTTTAAGCAATTGGGGTTAAGTAACTTGCACAAGGTTACACGGCCAGTTATTTTTTTGTGTGGGTATCAAGTATCTGAGGACAGAACTGATCCCGGGTGTCCTGACGCCTGGCGCTCTTACTCACTGCGCCACCTAGCCGCCCCAAGAAATGAGGTTTTTATCAGAGAAACTTGCTTCAAATTTTTTTTCATAATTACTATTGCTGTTTTCCCCTCAGTCCTATTCCCTACCCCATTTATTCTATCCTTTCTGTCTTTTCATCCTGTCCCTCCTCCAAAGTGTTTTGCTTCTGACTACCCCTCCCCCAATCTGTCCTCCCTTCTATCACCCCCCTCCCTTCCCTTATCTCTGCCCCGTCCTACTTCCCCGTGAGAGATCTCTATACCCAATTTTGTGTGTGTGTGTGTTGTTGCCTCTTTGAACCAATTCTGCAGAGAATAAAGTTCACTCATTTGCCTACTTAACCTCCTGCAGAAGAAAAAGGACAATCCTTCAGAAACCTCCAATGCTGCAAAGATTTGTTATTTTCCACCATGAGTTTCCTAGGGAGAGGGAGGGCCTGGATGGTGGGCCAGGCAACACTCAATGGAGAGAAATACAGAATTTCTTCCTGATCGACAATAAGGATCATTGACCATGAGTGATGTCATTGTCTTCACCATCATCCTTGGTGTCATTCTTGGTACTGTTCCTACCTGTAGTCACCTCTTTACTTAGAGACATCCACCCTGAACAGCAAAGATTCAGCATCAAATCTATCATTATACGAACTAAATTGTTTCAATCTAGGACTTGGTCCTTCCCAAGGAATAGGAGTAAGGATGGGGAGCAGGCAAAGCCTCGATTTTTGATCTGCCCTCTCTCATATTTGCTCAATCCTTTAAAGTTGTAACATTGTTTTGATTTTGCCATCTTTCAGGTTAAGTTGTTTTTTGTTTGTTTTTACCTCTTTTAATGCTTCCTTTGTTAAGCTTCTCATATCCCTAAGTGCAGGGCTAACTATCTTAAAATCATTTAACTGATAAAAGGTCCTTAGGAAAAGCTATTGGTTACAGTGGGTACAATATCCAAAAGCAACATACATATTCATCTAAATTAGGTAATTCTTTTCTCAAAAAGACCCAGAGCTATCCTTGAGATTTGATTGGCTTGAGACTTAACAATCAAGAGATTGACTCAAGAGTTCTCTTCACCCCTTGAGATTTTACAAGGTAGCCCAGCAACATGAGCAAGTCTTGGAAGTTGTGCTCAAGCGAATCAGTGTTTTATCCTGGATGAACATCTTTGCTAAGAGTGGAAGCTGGTGCCTTAGTGAATAGAGTTCTAGGCCTGGAGTCAGGAAAACTTGAGTTGAAATCCGTCTTCAGACACTTATTAGCAGTGTGATCCTGGGCAAGACACTTTACCTCTCTTTGCAAGATGGGGATAATAATAGTAATACCTACCTTGCATGGTTCTTGTGAGTATCAAATGAGGTGATATTTGTAAAAGTGCTTAGCTCAGTGCCTGGTACATAGTAAGGCCTATATAATTCTTATTCCCTTCTTTCTCTACTGTAACTAAGTCTCTCTCACTCTCTTTTTTTTTAACTGTTAGGCAGTTTACATATTTCTCATTTTGTTTCCATTTCAGATCAAAAATGCCAGGAGGGGCAGCCAGGTAGCACAGCGAGTAAGAGCATCGGCTCCAGTGTTGAGAAGACCTGGAGATCAAATCCCGGACTCAGACACTTAGCACCCACCCAGAAACACCTGGCTGTATAACCTTGAGCAAGTTACTTAACCCCAATTGCTTAGGGGCGGCCAGGTGGCTCAGCTAGTAAGAGCACCGGCTCCAGTGTCAGGATGACCTGGATCAAATCTGGGCTCAGATACTCAGCACCACACCCAGAAATAACTGGCCGTGTAACCTTGAGCAAGTTACTTAACCCCAATTGCTCTTAAAAAAAATGCCAGGAGACTGGACTGAGTCAAGTCAGACATATGGTCTATCAAGTCATTATAGTTCAATGTTTATTTCATATTATAACATTCCTTAGGAAAAATATGGATATATTTAGATCTCCCTTTCTCTATGCCCCCAATCTATTGATTACTTGGATTATTCTGATCATAGCTGGAGCTTCAAAGGATATATAGTCACTCCCGCCACCAATTTGGATAAGGTGCTATCCACACATGAAAGGAATTTGAATGGCAGTTCCCCTTTGTGCTGTATGATATTGCCAAACTCAGCTACCACCATTATATATAGCTATAGAATAACTCAAGTCTTTGCATGCATTCCAGATATGTGACTATAGAGTTTCTTTTCCTTACACCTTGCAAGTGTTCAGATACAGGGCCTTTAAGGTTTTTCATTAAATAAATCCATAAGTACTATAGAAGATATATGACATGACTGTCTCAGACCTGTATAGTTTTCCTCAGGAGAGCAATAATACTTTACTAAGAAAGTTCCTAATTTGTTCTTATATTTCCCTCTGTAATAAGGAATTTTATCTGGGGCCTAAGTATGTATGCACTTGCTCTGTGCCATTCAGGGGACCTATCCCAGGATTGTCATGATGTTCCTCTATGTAACAAGGCAACTATCCCTTGCCATATGGGACCCAGCTTCAGCCCGACCTTTGGGTGAGCTGTTCACTTCTGATATAATAGAGTTAGCTTTGGACCCCTTCCCTGTCCATTTTTACCCCAAATTTTAAAAACTTCCTTGTCAGTACCTCTTATTAAGTTCTTGACTAACTCCTACACAGAAGGGAGTGTATATATTAGTTTGCAGAAACTGTTCCCTACTGTTCAATTACTTGGTATTTTTTCAAATTATCCATTAGATTCTTTTTATTCAATAGATCTAATAATTCATAGAGTACTAAGTATACTCCCCAAACCTAATCTAACATTATAATCTTCCAAATGCACAGTCAAATCTGGGATTTGTTAACAGATGAGACTGCATTGTGTAGTTGAAAGGAACTAGCCCTCAGTAAATATGATTTTCCTCTATATGAATCTGGGGAATTAGCCCTTGTCTTGAACTCTCCCTCTTCTCCATTGCCCTAATCATATAATGTCTTTATTTTTATTCTCTCTGGGTCCACTATTATAATTAGGAGACTCTTTTGAATTTCTTTTTTTTTTTAAAGCAATTGGGGTTAAGTAACTTGCTCAATGTTACACGGCCAGTTTGTGTGTGTGTGTGTGTGTGTGTGTGTGTGTGTGTGTATGTGGGTGTGAAGTATCTGAGGCTGGAACTGATTCCAGGTCTCCCGACTCTGGGGCCAGCACTCTTATTCACTGTGCCACATGGCCGCCTCCTCTTTTGAATTTCTAATACAAAAGTATTACATATATTAAATATATTAATGCCTATCTTTAAAATGTTTTCAAACTTGAAAAACAGTAATGCTAAACTATTCCTAAAACATGGTCTCTATAGTACTAAAAATAAAATATGTATGTGTAATAAATATGAATTAAATAGTAAAACAGAAAAGTTACTGTCATTACTCATCAATGGTACTATCAAGAACATTACTTATAGAATTCTTTCCCTATGGGAAATGGAAAAAAAAGATTCAACAATTTTCCATACTGTATATTTCAAAAACAGGGAAAGGAAATAAGCATTTATGTACCACCTACTGTGTAGCAGATGCTATGCTAAGCATGTTTTCAAATATTATCTCATTTGGTCCTTATAATAACTATGATATAGATGCTATCACTAGCCCTAAGTTTGAGGAAACTAAGGAAAGCAGAAGTTAAGCGATTTGCCCAGGATTATGCAGCTTGTGAAGGACAGATTTGAACTCATGTGTTTCTGACTTTTGGCCTAGGGCTCTATCCACTGTACTACTAAGTGCCTCTAACAGCCTTATAAAGGTTGTACACCCTTCTTCTTGTTCCCATATTCAAACTTATCATCCTGAGTTCTAGAATAATGTAATGGAACATTTGCATATTTCCTCAATAATTAATAAAATTTTGACATAACCTCCTGTTGAACGAATCTTAGAGACCTACTCCAGTTCATCAAATTGTTTGTTTAATAACCAGAAGAAATCTTTTTCCTCCAATAGTAGATAGTCATTTCATATAGATAACTTTTTAATCTGTTAAGATTAAATAAATATTAGTTACTGGCTATGTAACTTTAACAACATAATCAATAATTATAGGTATTAAAAAAAACTACTTACAATTATTTAGTTGTAAGAATGAACACTACAGGCAGGCAACTTCTACTTTTTTCTGAAAAGACAGTTCCATCATTCAGTTCACTCAGGATACCAATCTAAGTCTCTTTTCAGGGATTTTCTTTTTGTTGTTGTTTTATAAGAATTTTGTTATCACCTGATTGGTGAAGTTTTGAATACAAGAAGGCTAAGGGAAGCTGTTAAAGAAAGTTTCTTCCTCTTTTCAATGTGAATACTGTTGCATTATAAATACATCGGCCATATGATTATTGGGGTATATTTTGTTTAAAAAAACCTAGAAAATAATAATAGTAAATGACTTACTGTTGGGAGAAAAGCATGGTAAAATCCTCTTAGGAGTTCTTTGTCTCTGAGGTTCTTCGGGATGATGTATACTGACAGGATGTTGCAAAACTCTGCAGCACTGCCATTTAAGGACCTCTCCCACCCAAAGTGGAAAAAGGAAACTTTTGGAATAGTAAGTGGACATTATTTGGGATCATTTTTTTTAAGTAATTGGGGTTAAGTAACTTGCCCAAGGTTACACGGCCAGGTATTTCTGAGTGAGTGCTAAGTGTCTGAGCCCAGATTCGATCCCCAGGTCATCCCGACACTGGGGCCAGTGCTCTTACTTGCTGTGCTACCTGGCCACCCCTGTTTGGGATCATTTGAAAACTCATGTAATTGTATCTTTTAATGCTATTATTTTGAACCAGCTATTTACTATGCGTGAACTCGGGGTGAAGAAGTGAAAGCAGTAGTACAAGGCTAACCAGGTCTCTTAAGGAGAGTGCTGAAGAATGATGGGGAATTTGAGTTAACCTCTTCCACCTGGTGAAAGGAATGAGGGGGAGGCACAGCGGTTACAGCTGGGCCCCACCGGCAACAGCCCTAGGTCCCTGGGCACCCTGAAGCCCACCTCTCTAGGCAAGCAAATGAATCTCTCCTCTCAAACCCCTTGCTTGTGTGGAGTCCTTGCTCCCACACCACCAGAACCTGGAATTTCTGCTCCAACTTCCCTGAAGCCAAGCAACCCCTATCAAGCCACCCACTAAATCCCCCTCCTCAATGGCCCCCTGACCTTTAATTCAGGTGTTAGACTCTACAACCTCCCCCGGTTTAGTCCCTACTAAGTTGTGCCCTCTTCTCCCTTCCCAAATTGACTACCCTCACAACCAGGCTCTGCAACTGTGGGGAGAGGAGAAAAAGAGAGGGAAAAATGAGGTCAGAAGTCAGCCAGCCTCTGCACT
This sequence comes from Petaurus breviceps papuanus, assembly GCF_028583685.1. Taxonomy (NCBI): domain Eukaryota; kingdom Metazoa; phylum Chordata; class Mammalia; order Diprotodontia; family Petauridae; genus Petaurus; species Petaurus breviceps. The sequence goes on along the minus strand of NW_027185793.1, from coordinate 17,035,467 downwards.
TGATAAACCCAATCTTCTCTCAATAATTGTTGTGTGATTTGAAAATGCAATTAATGTAATCTGAAAGTTTACTGTTTATGTTATTATTGTTTTTCTAAATTGTAGTAAAATTATCTTATATTGTAAAAAAAATAATTTTATTTACAGAGCAATTATACAATTTCATTGCGTAATATTAAGCCATTTACTTATCACATTTATAAGAAAACTTTCCAAGCAGCAAATATCACTGCCATTTTGATTTATAAACCTAAAAAAAACCAAAACCATCACAATGATAAATTTTTATTTTTCAACCTTTAAAAGTTCTTATTTTAGACAGATTCTTGAACTGGTGGTTCATAGCCATCAGCCCTTTCTACTTTTGTGCCTGTTTCATCTCCTGAAGGTTTTCCAGAGCTACCCACCTGCACCATGAAGCTCCATTAGCTTTCCCAATTCAAATTTGGGCTTCTTGAGCATCTTGACTTTTCAGACAAATACATCATGAAGAGGGTAAATGGACTGGCAAGCCTTTTCCGTCTTTTCCAATGCTTTCTGGAATCAGTTTATTGACAACTCCTTTCAAGTCATTTGTCTGCACCTTTCAGGTCATGATTTTCATTATTTTCTTACGAATTTGACAGACCTGTTGGTGCTGGGCATAAGAGGTCTTATGGATCTGGTTGTTGTACTGTTTGGTAAAACCAACACAAAAGACCAAGTACCCATCAGCAGTTTTGACATCAACGTAGGCTTCAATCATGGTCTGCCACTTTTTGACCACGGAGCACATCTTGTCCCGGGTAAGGTCCATTCCATGGAAATTAGTCAAACAGTTTTTACCCTGAACATCTTCAGTAATTAACTTGAACTTAGGAAAAACAACCTCATCATTCTGCAGATCAGTAAGGCTCACTTCAAAAACTCGAGCCTTGAGATCGTCAGAGGCAATTTTTGTTCCTTGAGTCTTTGTAACCAGTGTCTTGCCAATATTTTGAATGTTGAACATAACTGGTGCTTTTACATCATACCAACCCTTCTTCAAAAATGGATCAACCACTTTCTTCTTGGCTCCTTTTTTGCCGCCTTTGGTGAGGCGCTTATTCTTGCCCACTGCCATGATCCCACTCTGAGAGTCAAAACAAAACAAAACAAAACACAAAACACCAGGAATTTTCTTAATCTTCTTTGCAAGATAAAGCTTAAAATGGTTCCATTAAGAAAGAAAACCTTTCTATCACCTTTCTCTCTTACCTCTCCAGCTTCTCTCAAACCATGACAATATCTTTTACTGCTCTAAAGTCACCACCCTAAACTTTCTCTTCAAACTGACAGTTAAAACTTTCATTTCCACATCTGGCTCCTTAAAAGGCAGTAATAGTAATTGTGGAATCTGCAGGAGAGCCCTTTTGGAACAGTTTCACAAGGAAAAGAAAAATTTACATTTTAAAAAATTATTCATTGTCATAGTGACCTCATTTTCATTTTGTTTTTCTTTGAGGATTTATGTTTATAGCTTACTTTTAAAATGTAACTTTTGTATTTAATCTTTCTAAACTAGAACATTTTTCCCATCCTTTATAATTTTTATTTTGCTCTTTCTTTTTTTTTGGCCTGCCTTTATTCCATTTCCTCATCTTTAAACTCATTGTTCTAATGCTCCCTTCATTGCCATTCGACAAATATTTATTAAAGACTACTATGTGCAGAACACTGTACTTATGTCCAGAAGGAGAGTAATAAAAAAATTTAGAGTTTTTACAGGAGCTTACTATCTCATGGAAATATATACTCCAATACTACAATTCCTGCAAGGATCAATGATCTCATCAATTCAAGTACTCATTTAAATAATTTAGATCACAACTCATCCATGCCTGCTCATACTGTGCAACTCTTGTCCATGTCCTTCCTTAAATGAATCATATATGAGTGCTACACAAATGAAATAATTAAAAGTATAAAGTCCTAAGTATATAAACTGTAACAACAGACTTGCTATGGAATTTGATAGGAGGCACAGGACATATTTAGCTCAGCAAGTCTAGGAAGGCTGTGTGGAGAAAGGTATTATTTCAGTAGGGTCTGGAAGGATGCGTAGGATTTCAACATGTAGAGATGGGAAGGGAAAGCATTTTGGGTATTGGGAAAATCAAATATAAAATGCCTTTGCGGTTTATTGATTATTTATCTTAGATACTAAACTCATAAAAAATGTAAGGCAAAGATTTTTTTTTCTATTTGACTATTTCCATTCTTACCTAGGTATGTAATTTTGTCTATGCAGAAGTTTCTCCTTTTCATGTAATCAAAGTTATTGTTTCAACTTTTGCAACTGTCTCTATTTCTTGTCTGTTTTAAGAATACATCTGCAATCCATAGCCGTGAGAAGTATATTATCTACTTCTAATTCTAAATAGTATAATCTTTAATGTTAAGCCTGTATATTATGAATATAATAGAATATATAATATAATATAATAGAATGTATGTTTTGAATGCCATGGATAAGTTCACTCACCTTGGTAGTGTACTTTCCAGGGATGTACACATTGAAAATGAGGTTGACACATGTATTGCCAGAGCTAGATCAGTGTTTGAAAGGCTCTGAAGGAAAGTATGGGAGAGAAAAGGTATTAGACTGACTACCAAACTGAGAGTCTACAGAGCCATTGTGTTGACCTCATTGTTGTATGCCTGTGAAACCTGAACAGTCTACCAGCACCATTCCAGGAAACCGAATCACTTCCATCTGAATTGCCTTTGGAAGATTCTGAAGATCACCTGGCAGGATAAGGTACCAGACATTGAAGTCCTCACTCGAACTAAGCTGCCAAACATCCAAACTCTGCTTCAAAGAGCACAACTCCGATGGGCTGGCCATGTTGTTCGAATGCAAAACGTATACTTGCCAAAAAACGGTTTCATGGAGAACTCACACAGGTCAAGTGCTCACATGGTGGTCAGAAGAAGTGATACAAGGACGCACTCAAAGTCTCTCTTAAGAACTTTGAAATTGATTGTGTGACATGGTAGACACTGGCACAGGATCGCTCAGCATGGTGTGTCCACATCAGAGAAAAGTGCTGTGCTCTGTGACCCAAGTAGAATTGAAACAGCTCAAAGGAACTGCAGGATGTGCAAATTTAAAGTATTCACACCAAATGTTCACACAGACTATTTGTGCCTGACCTGTGATAGAGCATTCCAAGTTCACATTGGTCTGATCAGCCAGTATGACCATGGAAAGTAATTTTGGTCCTCTTCAAGAATGAAAGACAACAACCAACCAACCATTATAGAATATGGTATAAGGTGCTGATCTGAGCCTAATTTTTACCGGACTGCTTTCCATTTTTTCTCAGCAGTTTTTACTGAATAAAAAAATTTTTTTCCCAGGTAATTTCTGTTCTCATTTTATCAAAAAATGGGTTGTTGAGTTGCATTGTTTCTTATTCTCCCTTGTCTAGTCTCTGGCATATTGTAGTCATGTACAGATTCCTAGATCCAATAATACCTGGCCAAATCAAAGATTACAATATCAGTCAACTCATTTTGGTGTACAGAACAGTGATATGGATTGGAACTTTTTCCCTTCCATCAAATACTTTCTTTTTTTATTTTTTGAGAACTCAGTAGTAACAAAAATCATGTCGACAATAAAAAGAGAAAAGCAAATAGAAGAGGTAACTGTCATATCCTAATTGTAGTTTCAAGAGATTAAAACTTTTTTGTCATCACTCTTTAATAACAAATAAGGAGACAAATTATTACAAATGCAAATCTTCTGTAGATAATTATGCAGGATATTTCAATTGAGGTCCAATTCCAGATAATGTATAAGAAAATAACTGACATTTATATATTACTTAAAGTTTTCAAAGTTCTTTGAATATATTACCTCATTTGTTCCTCAAAACAATCTTAGTTATTAGCCTTGGATTCTGTGACTTGCCATATCATATGAGTAGTGTCTGAGACGAAATTTGAACTCAAGTCTTTCATAATTCCAAAGACAGTATTCTATGTATTGATCCACCTCACTGCTTCCACGTGTATGATTGAGGCAGTGAGATGGTTCAGCAGATAAAGTTGGACCTGTAGTCAGGAAGACCTGAGTTCAAATCCAGCCCCAGACAAATTCTGGGATAAGTCATTCAATCTGTTATCTCATCTGTAAAACTGGAATAAGAATAACTGGTTGTTGTGAAGATAAAATAAGATGATGCTTATAAAACATTCTGTAAACCTTAATGCTCTACATAAAGGCTGTTATGAGTTTTGTTACCACAACCATAGTTGACGGTGTTAGCACTTATATAGAACTTTGATGTTTGCCAATAATGATTTTCCTTACTTGAAAATATTTTAAGCCATATATGTACATGAACCATGAACCTTGATTATTGATTACAAATTCAATTTGTTTTCATTAATCTTTCTACAAAGTAATACTGCTAACAGGAACAGAAGTTACACTTAAAATCTTACGTCATTCAAATCATAGCAGAAGGTACTGGAATGGCTGTTAGGCTTACATAAGAGGTTCTAGCTCTTGAGGATGCATTTCTTAAACTTGACAAAAAAATACTAGAGATTCTACTAGTTTTATGTACTGATACTACCCACTTTACAATACTTATTACTACTTTCACATAAAATTAAGAAACCCCCTCTAAAATCTGTTTCCATTGAATAACAATCCCCAGTTCTAAAACATAATTTCTAATATTAATACCATTTTATGTACAACATTCATTCATTCAGCAGTAACAAAAAATTTAGGGACAAGGTATTGTGTTAGGTGCTAGGGGAATTACAAAGATGTAGATCAGGATCTCTGCTGAGAGCAGTAGAAAGGTGAATCATAGGTACATAATACAAATTAGAAAATAAATTATAAATGCACAAGGAATATAAAATCCTATGAAATCAGGTGGATAAAAATCATTTCTAACTGGGTGGTCATAGAAAAAGAAATAGTTGAGCTAGGCTTTAGAGAATGAAAAATCTATGTGGTCATATTACATTTTTGTAATGATAGTTATGATTCTTGTCAGTTTAATTCTGATTTAATAATTTTTTGATTGGGTCACCATTATTCTAATTCTATTTCCTTAAAATGCATAATGTATAAATGAATGGTGGATGTAAGAGGCAATGGGGAGAATGAAAGCAAAGAAAAAAGAGAGCAAAAAAGTAGATTCTCTTTAACATTATATTTTAAAACTATCCTGTATTATTTGGGACACTTATTTAGCAGGAGTAGATAAAAATATATATGCACCTCCCTCTAGTAATAATTTATATCAATATTAAAGAATGGGAACTTAATGATTATTGCAATCAGTTCTTCAAATATGTAGAATGTATATATAATGTTCTCTTGGATGACAAGTCTAATATTTGGCTTAATGGTTAACTGTGTTATAGCTAACTTATAGCTGTATTGTGGGAAGAATGATTTGGAGTTATTTTATAGATTAAATATCATCTCGTCCAAATCTATCCTCTTTACAGATGAAGAAACCAGGACCTAAAAAGACTGATTTGCTTAAAGTCAAATCGTTAGTAACTGTGGCATATCTAAACCTATATGGATAATACACTGCAGTATAAAGGGCTTCTGCTATTCAAAATGTAGAGGCAGAAAAAGTCAACTTCACCTCATGTCATTTACATTCCAAACAACCTTGTTTTATGTGCTGTTTGCCATACCCTGCTCTTTGTCATCCTCTCTCTGTGCCTTTGCTCCAACGCCTAGAACACTCTTTCTCCTCCCTTCCATTTCTTGGAATCCTTACATCCCTTTAAGGCTCAGTTCAATTGCTATATCCTACAAAAAGGAACCTCTCTCGATTCCCTCACTTGTTGGTTTTTAACTCACTTCTGAAATTATTTTTGGATGTATTTTATACTTATTTGTGTAAAATATAAGCTCCTTGAGGGCAGAGACTGTCATATTATTTAGGTAGCAGGGTATTCCTCAAAGATCATCAACAGCACTTTGTACAAATAAAGTATTCTTAAAAAGGATACTGTGGTTTGAGCTTATTTGTAAAGAGATGGGTGTATAGACAAGCAAAAATTTGAAGCAGCAAATTACGTGATTTATTAAGAAACAAATTTTATTCATTAAGAAACAAATGCCATTCAGGAATGGTAAATGAAATTACTATTATTTTTATTTAACTACATTTTGTGGATTAGTATGACCTCTTGTGTTGAAAAAGGAAACTCCAGTACTTTTGCACCTTGCTAGGAAGATCAAGGAAGCAAATCTGATTTTCTGAAATTTTTATCACTTTCCTCATTCTTCCCTTTTTATGTCTCCCTCAAATATTTATTAACTACTATGTGTAAGGCATTATCTATGAAACTATATTGTTTATACTCAAGCATAGACACATACATACAAATTATATAAATGACATAGATACAAAATAAAGTAATGAACAAAAAGAGATGGGAAGCAGTGTAGCGTTGACAATTACTTTGTAAAGATTTTTCATGTCAACCTTATGTTGACAGAAAATAGAAATAACAAAAATATGAAGATTCTAAACTTCACATCTAATAATATTATAAATCAAAACTCAATATGATTATATTACTAACATTTTAAGTAATGCATGACTGTATGACAAAGTTATGATGACAGCATAAAGCAATGAAACACTAAATTATTAATAGACCAATAAGTATCTCATCAAGACTATAGTAATGCATTTTCAAAATATACAGTAGTCAGATGTTATCAACAGCTAAAGGTATGATAAGTCTGAATTCCATTTTTTTTCCTTTTTGGCAATCCATAATACCATCTTCTTATTCTCCTGTACACATGTTGCATCCTTTAATGAAAACTCTATATTTTAATACTTCAAAAATCTTTTATTTTATTGGTATGGGCATCCAACACAAATTTTAACCTTACTAGGACTTCAGGAGTTTTCAGATGAAACAAACATTAATAACAAAAATATTATCACCATTTAGTGGCCAGGCTTAAGACCACAGGGCTAGTTTTGGTAACAGATAAACAATTAATTTCCTGGTGGTATTCAAAACTTTTCAGAATCATCAGGACTTGTGCTCCATTGGCACAGTCTTCCTTAACCCAGGATCATATCATGCAACAATTAGGAATCAGATCAGAACTTTAATGAAGCCTTATCAATAAAAGTAAATAACAAGCACCTCCTAGTTTAATTGCAAAACAATAATTCCTATGCTGTAATAGAAAATATAAGTGGCAAGAAAAGATAATGAGGAGGGGTGGCTAGGTGGCACGATGAATAGAGCACCTGCCCTGGAGTCAGGAGGACCTGAGTTCAGATCTAGCCTCAGACACTTAACACTTACTAGTCGTGTGACCTTGGGCAAGTCACTTAACCCCAAATACCCTGCCTTCCCCCTCAAAAAAAAGATAATGAGGCTACTATCATCTTGTGCAATAAAGAGATTTTTTTTCACAACTGCATCCACCATTCTGGAAATTGTCTGACACCAAGAAACAGTCGCTCTTTTCCCTAAGAAATGTTATGAGATATTGAAGAATCTGCCTACTGTAATGCTGTAAGATATAATTATGAGAATTCTTTGGATTTCTACAAGCTCTTTCTTTCATCTTTGATTCTGAAAAGTTAAGAAAATACTAGTTAATTACACAAGACAACATCTCTGAAGTATTCAGATCTTTGGAGATGGTTCTATTCAAGCACATAGAATAACTGAAAAAATACTGTGCTAATTTTATTTTAATTGGAAAACTAAATAGAGTGAAAATAGGTTATGTGTATGAAAACCTCTTCTCCATTTAGATGGTTTTATTTTTAAAACAAATTATTTAGGGTCTACTCAGCGCAGCAGCAGCCCTCCTCTCTCCACAGTGGTCAGCTACAACCCCCCGACTCCCCAGCAACCATGTCAAAGGGACCTGCAGTTGGCATTGATCTTGGCACCACTTACTCCTGTGTGGGAGTCTTCCAACATTGGAAAGTAGAGATCATTGCTAATGACCAAGGAAACAGGACCACCCCAGGTCGCCTTCACCAACACAGAATGTTTAATTGGTGATGCTGCAAAGAATTAAGTCGCAATGAACCCCACCAACACAGTTTTTGATGCCAAACATCTGATTGGTCGCAGATTTATGATGCAGTTGTACAATCAGACATGAAGCATTGGCCTTTTATGGTGGTGAATGACACAGGCAGGCCTAAGGTCTAAGTGGAGTACAAAGGGGAGACCAAAAGTTTCTAACCAGAGGAAGTATCTTCTATGGTCTTGACCAAGATGAAAGAAATTGCCAAAGCTTACCTTGGGAAGACTGTCACAAATGCTGTGGTCACAGTACTAGCCTATTTCTTTTTTCTTAAAGCAATCAGGGTTAACTTGCTCAAGGTTACATGGCCAGGTGTTTCTGGGTGGGTGCTAAGTGTCTGAGCCCGGATTCGATCCTCAGGTTATCCCGACACTGGAGCCAGTGCTCTTACTCACTGTGCTACCTGGCTGCCCTTTACCAGCCTATTTCAGTGATTCCCAGTGTCAGGCCACCAAAGATGCTGGAACCATAGCTGGTCTCAAGGTGCTCTGAATCATCAATGAGCCAACTGCTGCTGCTATTGCTTATGGCTTAGACAAAAAAGGTTGGTGCCGAGAGAAATGTGTTGATCTTTGATCTTGGAGGTGGTACTTTTGATGTCTCCATTCTTACCATTGAAGATGGCATCTTTGAGGTCAAGTCCACAGCTGGGGACACACACTTGGGTGGGGAGGACTTTGACAACTGAATGGTCAACCATTTCATTGCCGAGTTCAAGCGAAAGCACAAGAAGCACATCAGTGAGAACAAGAGGGCTGTTAGCCGTCTATGCACTGCTTGTGAACATGCAAAGTGTACCCTCTCTTCCAGTACCCAGGCCAGTATTGAGATTGATTTCCTCTATGAAGGTATAGACAGACTTCTATACATCAATCACCAGAGACCGTTTCGAAGAGCTGAATGTTGATCTCTTCCGTGGTACCCTGGACCATGTGGAGAAGGCCTTAAGAGATGCCAAGCTAGATAAGTCTCAGATTCATGACATCATCCTGGTGGGTGGTTCCACTTGAATCCCCCAAATCCAGAAGCTTCTGCAAGACTTCTTCAATGGCAAGTAGCTCAATAAGAATATCAATCCTGATGAGGCTGTTGCTTATGGTGCAGCTGGCTGCCATTTTGTCTGGAGATAAATCTGAGAATGTGCAGGACATGCTGTTGTTGGATGTCACTCCTCTTTCCCTTGGAATTGAAACTGCTGGTGGAGTTATGACCGTTCTGATCAAACGCAATACCACCATCCCCACCAAGCAGACACAGGTTTATGAAGGTGAGAGAGCAATGACAAAGGATAACAATCTGCTTGGCAAATTTGAGCTCACAGGAATTCCTCCAGCACCCAGGGGTGTTCCTCCAATTGAAGTAACATTTGACATTGATGCAAATGGCATCCTCAATGTTTCTGCTGTGGATAAGATCACCATCACCAATGATAAAGGATGTCTGAGCAAGGAAGACATTGAGCGTATGATCCAGGAGGCTGAGAAATACAAGGCTGAGGATGAAAAGCAGAGAGACAAGGTGTCTTCCAAGAATTCTCTTGAATCTTACGCTTTCAACATGAAAGCAACCGTAGAGGATGAAAAACTGCAAGGCAAAATTGGTGATGAAGACAAACAGAAGATCCTTGACAAATGTAATGAAATAATCAACTGGCTGGATAAGAACCAGACTGCTGAGAAGGAAGAATTTGAACATCAGCAGAAAGAATTGAAGAAGGTCTACAACCCCATAATTACTAAGCTGTACCAGAGTGCAGGAGGCATGCCTGGTGGGTTCCCAGGGGGTGGAGCAGCCCCATCTGGAGGTGCTTCTTCTGGACCCACCATTGAAGAGGTCGACTAAACACACCAGAAGAAAGAGCGTTCTTTCACACAGCTTTCCAAAAATTGAAGGACTCAAATTTGTAGCCAAGGCAGTAGCAGTTTAAAAGTAACATTTAAGCTATGGTGTAAATCTAGGCATTCTGAATACTTGAATGTGTGCAGAGGGAGAGAAAGGAACAACACTGTACTTTATCAGTACTGTAAACAAGTGGAAATCCAATTGTCTTGGAGAATAAAATCTATTTAAAATTGGCACCATAAAAAATAAATAAATTATTTAACACAAAAATATTGTGGATATTTGTTTTTCATTTATTCAGTATTCAGAGCTTACTGAGTTGATCTTGTGGCTTTTCATGGATACTAGACAATAACATAACAATGCACATAGATTTTCAAAACGAGAGGGAAGAAAAAGTATTGAAGCCTACAGAATTTAATCTCCTGGATAAATGAGTTTGATTTAAAAAATAATCCTTTGAAAGATAAGTATTGTTTCCTAATGAAACTTTTGGTTACAAAGATACAGAAAGCAGATGGTCCAATGACATTTGTCGCTTAGAAATTAATAGAGCATACTTGCTATAATCAGATATTAAGGGAGAAGATATTTCCTGGATCAGATTGCTCATGTGATTATAGAGTTCTTATATCTGAGAAGTAAGGATCCCCACCAATAAATTGTGACTGTCATATTTTGGACCAAGATAATGGGGAGAAAAATTCTGATAGTCAATGACAGTTTTTAAGTGGGAATAATTTGGCTAGCTCCCAAACATTCTTTTAACCATTTATCAAATGCAATAAAAATAAACAACTCTTCAATTCACATATTACATTTGCTAAAAGATCTACTAAAATGAATTATTCACTTTATACCTTGGAAAAAACACACAGAGAGAAACAGGCAGCAGGTGACCAACTTTAGGGATGTTGCAGAGTAGAATATCAAGAAATTGGATCCAGCTTAACCATTCAATTACTTAATGAAAGTGATCCTCTGCTCAGGTTATTTTTGCCAGTCCATTAAAACAAATCTCCATCATGCTTAAAGTCATTGTTTTCAAAGCAAATTTCCCAAAGACCAATATAGGAGTTTGCATCTATCTGACTTAGCCAGAATGTTAATTCAAAAGAAAGTCTGGGAGAGGGGCCAAGGAACTGCCACATTTAGAAACCAGACGGTCAATAAGAATTTATTAATTGCTTACTATTCACTGGGCTTTGTGCTAAGCTTTGGGTCTCCAAAGAAAGGCAAAAAATAGTGCCTGTCCTTGGGAAGCATACAATCTAATGGAAGCAGGAAGCAGCAAGCAGGCTGGGAAAATAAAATATTGTAATTTTTTAAATGAAAATTTACAATATTAAATTATTTATAATTAAAGTCCATACCTCCAGTTATTATTCGTTGTGAAAAGAGTTAGCAGTGCTAAAATGATCAATCACCTGGTGTGTGGCTACCCCTTCCTCATTTGCTAGTCAGCACTTTGCTCTTCTCAGTAGCTTTGCTCTCAATCACAACCAGGTTTTTCCGGAGAAAAGCTTCGAAACCCTAAAGTAACTCCTTCGTTCTTCTGGTGTCTGTGTTGCAGGTAGGCGGGACCAGCAAAGAGGGAAAAGGAGCTGGAACGGGAGCTGGAAGTACCACATCACTGGGATCCAGCATAAACTGAGATCTACTTCCCTGGACAGTTCCCCCACGTGGGCACAGTCTTCCCAGGATCAGGGAAAACCTAGTGATCTTTCAGGAAGCCAGGCAGCCAACTGGAGCCAGGGAAACCGAACCGAGTGGCCTGGGGCACCACCTCCTAGATGTTTCTAAAAAGGCGTAAATGTAAGGACGCAGTTACACTTTAGTGTTGGGAATCTCGCCCCAGCCCGGTCCCCCTTTCCAACTCCAGCACAGCCCAAGCATTTGTGGCTCCTCTACGGGATTATGGGCTTTAAGGGGGTCCGGAGAATTGCTTTGGAAGACCCCCGTGCCGTTCCCAAATCTCTCTTCAGCTCTAACAGCTAGCTCTAACAGTTAGCCTTTCCCGTTTTCCTCCTCAGTCAGATTGAAGACTGATATCTTAAGCTGGTTCTGAGCCGGCTACAGATGGGGGAAACACGCCTAACCAAGCGCCCATCTGGAAGGAAGACCCGAATCAAAGAATCAAGGTTACTGTGCCCAGAATTAGCATTTGTAGAAGGTTTGGCACGGCCACTGGCAGAACTTTTCTACCTAGTATCTGGTATCCTTGCAGTGACTGCTAAAACTATATCACCAAGGACAGTCAGCTTCTCTTTTTCAGGAGCGTGACTTAAGACAGGATGGGGGCGGCGGGGGGAGGGACGGGGTGAAGGAGAACAAGTCTAGGTTTGTCAGTAGAGGATCCAAATAAAGCGATTCCCATCCACCCCAGAACCCCATACTCCAATGCATACATACATACTTCCTTTTCCGAGATCCCCGAGGGCTTCCCCCTTCTGATCAGAGATTCTGAGAGCTAGAATGCACTGTAAATTCAACCAGTCAACCAGCAAGTATTAAATGCCTATTATGCACCAGGCATTGGGCTAGCAGCTGAGCATACAAGTAAAAGAATGATAAAACATCTTTACTACCAAGAACTTACATTCTAATGGAGAGAAAAATTAACATCTCAAAATATATACAGTATAAGCAAAAAATTGATGCATATAAATGTACACAAAAATTCGTTAATACAAGTTAATTTGGGAGGGAGGGCATTAGAAGATGTAGAAAGGCTTCATGCCGAAAGATGGTCCTTGAACTGCATTTTAAAGAGGTAAGGGGGGGGGGTGCATTCCAGGCACATGGGATAGCCAGTTCAAAAGCACAGAGATCAGAGATGGAGTGACGGAGGTGAGGAACCGAGACAAAACCAGTTTGGCTGAACGGAAGAATGAGGATGGGGAGACATGGAAGCAGGTGATCAGGGACTCCTTGCATAACTTGCACTACTCAAGGAGAGAGGCTAGTCCGGTGGTAATCCTCACCAGGTCTCGGCAACCACCCCGGAGTGTTTCTCCTCGCTGCGCCGAGGACAAACTCCCTCCGTTCCTCGTATTCATCCGTATCTAAGCAAGTGAAATCAGAGCAAGCTTTCTCACTCTTCCCGCTGCTTCTCAGGGGAGATGTGCGTTGCACCACTAGCATCCCTCCTCTCTCCCTTCGCAACCCAGTTCCACCAACTCCCCTTCCTCCTCCTCCCTCTGCCCCTCCCCCTCCTCTCCTCCAAGCCGAACACTGCAACTGCCTCTCCTTTACCCGCAGGTGATGTCATGCCCGTTGTTTTGGTGCGCCCAACCAATAGGACTCACCTCCTGGATTCTACAGGAGCCGGGATGGGCCCTTCCTCTCCCCAGCAGCAGGACTCCTCTCTCTCTACCATAACGCATTGCGCAGGGTGCACCACCGCCAGGTCTCCCTGCAGCTTTAATAGTTCTGTTATGGAAACCCCATTGCAGTTGCAGCGAGGCTTCTTTCCCGAGCAGCAGCAGCAGCAGCAGCAAAATCAGCAGCAGTCGCAGCAGCAGACCCAAGACAAACCGTGCCTCTCCTTCCCGCAGCACTCAAAGCCACAACCTTACTACCACCAGCAGCAGCAGCAGCCACAGATACACCAGTGGCAACCGGGCAGTAGCGGCAGCAGCTCATGCCTTCAGTGCAACAGCTGCGCCTCCTCCAGCGCCCAGGTGGCGGGGGGAAGGGTGGGGGATAATCTGCCTCTGCTGCTCCGCACCTCGTCACCCGGCAGCGCTTTTGGAACCCGCAACTCCTCGCCTGTTTCCACCTCATCCTGCTGCTGCTGTTCTTCTCGGAGGGGCAGTCAGCTCAATGTGAGTGAGTTGAACCCATCTAGCCATGCCAGTGTCCCCAGGAAGCAGCAGCAGCAGTTCCCACAGTACCAATACTCTTCCCAATACCACCCGTGCAGCTTGCAGCAGGCTGCCAGTCCCACTAGAAGCCTCAGAAGCGGCGGCGGTGGCAGCGGGCACCTCCACCACCATCGCCATCACCAGCAGCAGCAGCAGCAACTGCAGCAGGTTCGCCGGGAAAGCAACCCCTTCACTGAAATAGCCATGAGCAGTTGCAGGTACAACGGAGGAGTGATGCGTCCACTCAGCAACTTAAGCTCCTCCCGCAGGAACCTGCACGAGATGGACTCAGAGTCTCAGCCCCTGCAGCCCTCAGCCTCCGGTGGCTGCAGGTCCTCTTCCCCAGCTGCGGCCGTTCCTCCTCCCGCTGCTCTCCCCTCTTCCTCAGCCCCGGAGATAGTAGTGTCCAAACCCGAGCACAATAACTCCAACAACCTAGCGCTGTATGGGAACGGTGGGGGTGGGGGTAGTGGAGAAGGAGGAGGTGGGGGTGGGAGAAGCAGCGGACCAGGCAGCAGCGGGACCAAGTCTAGCAAGAAGAAAAACCAGAACATAGGTTACAGGCTAGGCCTTCGGAGAGCCTTGTTTGAGAAGAGAAAGCGGCTCAGCGATTACGCTCTCATCTTCGGCATGTTCGGGATTGTGGTCATGGTCATTGAGACTGAGCTGTCCTGGGGCGCCTACGACAAGGTACACTCTTCCA
>NW_027185793.1:16879359-17020567 GCF_028583685.1 Petaurus breviceps papuanus | reverse complement strand
CTTGCCTTTTGGAGGGCAATTGGGGTTAAGTAACTTGCCCAAGGTTACACTGTTAGGTTTTTTGTGTGGGTGTTAAGTGTCTGAGACCGGAACCGAACCCAGGTCCTCCCGACTCCGGGCAGGCGCTTTGCGCTCTTTGCTCACTGTGCCAGCTAGCTGCCCCTGCTTCCTTTCTCCTGCACCTTTAAACTCATAGTAACTTTTCTTCCTGGTTTCCTCGTGTTCAGTTTTCTTCTGTAGTTTTAGGACCTATAACTGGGTCCCAGAGATCACTTTCTACCTCTTTATGCTAATCACCCTAGTCTCTGGTCCCAGAGGCAGAATGAAGGGCAGGTGGGAAAGAGAGTTCATTTCCATTGCAGAGATTGCTTGACTTCGTGTGTCATCATAGGGAGTAGCAGCGAATTGACACCCCATTTTACTGTGTTTTTAATATAAAGTTCTTGTCTCTATTTCAGGCATCCCTGTATTCCTTAGCTCTGAAATGCCTTATCAGCCTCTCCACAATTATCCTGCTTGGTCTTATTATTGTGTATCACGCCAGGGAGATACAGGTAACAAATATGCTCCTTTTGTGAATTATAAAAATGTTGCCCTAGTAGAAATGAGTCAATCAGTCAGACTTAAAAAAAATTTTTTGGGGGGGGCTAATGAGTCACAAGGTGATAGCTTACAAGTCTAAGAGAGTAAATTGATCTTTAAAAAAAACTTAGTGTTTTGAAATATTGGTGGCTTTCAGCTTAAAAACTGAATAGAATGTTTCTTGTTTTCCTCAACAGAACTGTAAATATCTGTGTAGGACTAGAACTACTTGGGTGGGCAATTTTACTCTAGGAATTAAATTCTTTTAAGTTAAAATAGATAATTTCTCTTCTCCTTCCTCTTCACTCTCCTCTTTTTCTCTAATCTTTAGGGTTTCTATTTCTTCTCATGACCTTAGCATGTTTGATGCTTTCTTGTTTAACTCTATATTCGCGTTTTTTTTTTTTTTAATAAATTTTATCTGTTTTATTCCTTTCAAGTGTGAAAGGGTATGTAGGGGCAATCATAGCCATCTAGTGGACAAACAGCAAAAATAATTCTCAGTGAGCCAAGTATGAAAAGAGGGAAGAAAAAGTTAAAAAAAATTTTTTAGGTATGATTTTTCAGCCTGACTTTTCTGCTATTGGTCTAGTTGATGACTATTCTATAAATTATAATAGAACATTCTTTCTTTCTTTAAATTGTTGCATCCATAGAGAGGAAATTTGGCTTAATGTTGGAATCAGGAAGATTGGAGTTCAAGTTTTCTCTTGACATATGTTGTGTGACTGTGGGCAATTCAGATAACTTTTTAGTGTCCTAGACAACACTCTGTGACAAGCTGCAGTATACATATGGTTTTTAATTGGCATAGGAGAAATTTTCCTCACTGGGAGTTCTCTACATCAATATCAAGGGCCATAGATTGTAAACACAGTTTCATTATTGACATGTGGATGTTTTGAAGTGAATGCTTTTTATATTGAAGAACTACAGAGATTTGATTGATTTCCAGTATTTCTTACATAAATGTATCTTATGATCCTATGACATTGTTATAAATATTTGTTTTAAACATCAAATCCTCAAATTTATGCTTGATGAATGCTTTCCTTTGGAAGCTATCTTCTTACTTAGGGTGCCAGTTAGCACTTTCATCTGAATAAATTTGTATTTATTTTAAATTACTATCTAGCAAACATGCACTAACATTGAAAGGGAAAAAATTAATATATTTTTAACATGCGTATATAAATGTATATAAATGTAAACTACTGTGGGAGCTACCAAGGAGAAATATTTCATCACTGCTAGTTTTGAATTAATCTTGAAAATCTTAAGGTATCTGGAATAAAGGAAGGTCACATTTTGGAAGATGGTAGGGTTAGGGGAGAAGAATAGAGGTTAGGTACAAAATGAATGAAACTTTACTGGCAGAGCAACCTCAATAACCACACACAGTATAAATTATGTATTTCTTTATTGATTTTAGATCTTTGTTCTTTGTTCCTAGGTTGCATCAGAGTTAATTATTCTAATTAGGGAAAAAGTAGTATATTGATATTTTATGTTTTAAGGTAAGAAGCAATTTCTAAAATTGAGTATGTTCTCTTATTCTTGTGATTAGATGACACATCCCCCCTAAAACCACAAAAATGTTGCTAAAACATGAAGCTTTTATTTTTCAGTTCAATCATGCAAGTATCTTGATCAATAAAAGGCAAGATTTAAGTAGTAAATAAAATTTCTTTTTCTCAACTTTGAGATTTTGATTAAGAATGACTTGCAGTTCTCAATGATTTCTTCCCCTGTAGTTGACGTGATCATCAAACAATTTCATCTAACATTCTGCTTTCAAACCTAAAGCACATCAATTTCATTAAATTATTCTACAGTCATATAAGACTTTTACAGGGTCACAGGTAACCGCTACATTTCACGATTTAATATTTTCTGCCAGTATGTTTAATTTATCCATAACAAAAGTATCCTATTAACTAAAAAGTTTGAATTATTATGATTATTGCTTTTCTGTGTGTGAGAAATAAAACTGTACAGAAACCTAAAGCATGATGACAAAATATTAATTATACATCCATGAATAATTTTGATACTATATTAAAAGAGTCATAAGTACTAAAACTTGCAAAAGTTACTCTGCTAGAATTAGGGGAGTATATTTGCTTTACCTGAAATGTAATAGCTTCCTGAAGGACAGTTTGTCCTAATGAAAGTGACACTAGCATTTAAATAGAGTAACATTTCCTTTTTCCTATTGAAATCACTTCAACATATGGTATTGCTTCTGTCAAGTCAAAGCAACAAACATTTATTAAAGACCTTTTATGTGCCAAATACAGCTCACAGGCAATGTATACAACAACATATATTAAGTATAAATTGGAGACAACCACAGAGGGAAACACTATCATTATAGATTGGAAAAGGCTTTTATAAATTTGGATTTTATCTGAAACTTGAGACACAAATCACAAGATTTTTGTAAACTCAGAATAAGTACTAAACCGTATCATACAACTATCATGTGTACAATATAGATATGCAGCTTTTAAAATTTCATGTTTTTTCTTAACTGAAAATCATTTTACCTCAGATGATATTTGTCTTTTTTAAAAAGTAGATTTTTTTCTAAATTCTCAGATGCTTTTTCTATCAGCTGGTAATAAGGAAGGAAAGAAGGAAGGAAGAAAGGAAGGAAGGAAGGAAGGAAGGAAGGAAGGAAGGAAGGAAGGAAGGAAGGAAGGAAGGAAGGAAGGAAGGAAGGAAGGAAGGAAGGAAGGAAAATAGCTTTGAGTCCATCAAGTTAGAAAGTAGGGGACTATGAAAGTGTCATGATATTTTCCTTTAACCCTAAAATGGATTCTTTTAACCCTAAAATTTCATGTATGCAAAATATTGCTTATAAATCTGCATTGTTAATAATAAGGAAAAAGGTCCATTTCACTTTCTGTTGTTATTGTTCAGTTCAACATGATTGTTTCATCAACTCTGTTTAAATCAACTCTTCGTGACCCTATCGGTTTCCTTGGCAAAGATACTGAAGTGGTTTGCCATTTCCTTCTCCAGATCATTTTTATAGATGAACTGAGGCAAACAGAATTAAGTGACTTGCCAGCTAGTAGGTATCTGAGCCAAATTTGACTGGGATGTTAAGAGACTAATCGACTTGTTCTTATGCCCCTATTATGACAAAATTATAGCAATTATATAGACTGACACCTAGGGGAGATCAGCAAAAACAAAGAAGCATGAAGGGGATATTTTGCTGTGTGGGGTTAAGATAAACAGCTGGTGTCTAGATCATTAGCATATTTCACGTTACCTGAAATGAGACTCTCATTTCTTGTAACTTTTGTAACTTCACATCTATACACTGTAGTAACAAAATCACTCAGGACTAATTTATTCTACCTACCTGTTTAAAGACCTTTGCATTATTAATGTATTTGGTACTAAATAAAACCATCCCTATGTGTTTACAGAGTAGCATCACAAGTGAATTAGGAATGATACTTTTAGGTTTACTATGAGTGGTTTTGCTTATTCTTTCTTATCTAGGTCACATCACAGCATAGAAAAAAAAAGTGCACTGCCAGCGGAAACTATTATAAAATTAAATCTGGCAAGCTACTGAAAGAGGCTCTAAATGGATTTAATGAAAAGGCAATGAAATTCAGATACTTTATAAGTAATCGATTCAGTTTAGGAGTTTTTTCTTAACCCTAATAAATATTTTATTTGGTTTCTAGACATGATTTCACTGGTGAAGAGACATCCTCTTGTGGAAACTCTCCTCTAATGCAAATTCAGTTTGTCAGTTTATAATCTTAAAGAAGTGAGAGGTTGTGGCATGCCTACTGTCTCACAGCTGTTATATCTACAACCAAGCAGGACTTGAACATGGTTTCTTCTAACTCTGAGGCTAATACCCCATTTTTTGCCCTTCTAAATAATACATTTCAAAAGGAGAGCATTTGTTTCCATAAATGATCTAGTTTTTTTTTTAAATCAAAGTGTATATTTACTTTTGGAAGAGGAGATTGGATTCAATCATTTTATACTTGAACATCTCACCAGTTATTTCTTAAATGCAACTGTCCCTAAGCAGCTTGCAGTGAAAAATACTATAGCCTTGTCATACAGGTTATGCCTGGGAAAAGTCGTGAAACCATTGTGTCACAGTATGCAGTTTTGCATACTGAATAGAAGAGTTAAACAATGCTCTGATACCTATGAGGTGAAAGTTAGGTATCTGCTTCACAGAATTTTACAAAAACAAAAGGTGATCTGCCTTTTACTTAAAGGACTTAGAATGTTATGTGATACAGTGGCTAGAGTGCTGGGTCTGGAGGTAAAGAGACCTGACGTTAAATGCAGCCTCAAATACTTACTAGTTGTGTCACCCTGCTGGGGAAAGCCATTTAACCTCCATTTGCCTCAGTTTCCTCATCTCTAAAATGGGTATAATAAAAGCACCTACCTCCCAAAGTTATTGTAAGGATCAAATGAGATAATATTTGTAAAACACCTAGCACAGTGTCTAGAATTTAGTAGGTGATATATGAATGTTGGCCATTATCATCATCATACTTAGAACAATGAGTTGCCAGTGAAACTGGGATATATCAATGGGTAGAGTAGGAAGGGGCCAGAATTTAGGAGCTTTAGATGCCAGAGGACCTCTTATTTGATCATAAAGATAGTTGGGGGGTGGGAAATACTGAGTAAGGGGTAGTTGACAGGTAAGTACTTTAGGAAAATCGCTTTGGTACTCAATGGAGAATGGTTTAGAGCTGAGAGAGACTTGAGGAAGAGAGATCATAAAGGTTATTATAATAGTCCAGGCAGAGGAAATTAGCACTTGAACTAGGGTGGTGACATGGTGTTTATATGAGTGGAGAGAAAGCAATCTATATTAGTGATATTGTGAAAATAGAAATAATAAAATTTGGCAACACATTGGATGTGTAGGGTGAGATGGATTGAGGAAGTGAGGATGACACCAAGTGTTTGAGCCTGGATGACTGGGTATTGTAGTACCCAGTCAGAAACAGATTAACTTCTAAGCTTATCCCCCCACCCCTTTTAAAAATTATACTTCAATTTGCACTCAGAGTTCATCAGTTCTCTCTCTGAATGTGAATATTTATTTATTCATCATGAGTCCTTTGGAATTGTCTTGGATCATTGTTTTGATCAGAGTAGCCAAGTCTTTCACAGTTGATCATTATCATAACATTGCTCGTGCTGTGCACAATGATATCCCAGTTCTTCTCACTTCACTTTGCCTCGGTTCATATGGGTCTTGCCATGTTTTCCTGTAACCACCACCCCCATCATTTCTTATAGCACAGTAGTACTCCATCACAATCATATGCCACAACTTGGTCAGCTATTCCCAAATTGATGAGTATCCCCTCTATTTCCAATTCTTTCCCACCACAAAAAGAGGTGCTATAAGTATTTTTGTACATATAAGTCCTTTTCCTTTTCCTCTTATTTCTTTGGGGTACAGATATAGTAGCAGCATTGCTCAAAGGGCGTGGAGTTTTATAGCACTTTGGGCATATAATTCCAAATTGTTCTTGAGAATAGTTGGACCAGTTCAGTACTCCACCAATATTTCATTAGTGTATCTATTTTCCCACATGCCCTACAGGATTTGTCATTTCTGATAGCTGTGAGGTGGTACCGACAAATTGTTTTAATTTGCATTTCTTTAATCAATTGTGATTTAGAGCATTTTTTCATATAACTATAGATATTTTTTATTTCTCCTCAAAACTGCCTGTTAATATTCCTTGACTACTTTTTAAATTTTTTTTTTAATTTTGACTAATTTCCTATCTATTTGAAAAATGAGAAATTTATCAGAGAAACTTGCTATCTGTATTACTTTATTGTCTATGGTACCATTTAGCAAAATGTAGTTTCTCTGGTTATCTCTTTCAATTATGTCTATTTTTGCTTTTGGTTTGTCTGAGATCTTGATTGCTCCTCTGCCTTTTTTACTTCAGCTGAAGCATATTAGATTCTACTCCAGCCCTTTAATTCTGTGTGTTTGGATTTCAAATGTGTCTCTTGTATACAACATATAGTTGGATGCTGGTTTCGAATCCATTTTGCTTTCTGCTTCCATTTTATGGTTGAGCTCATTCAATTAACTTACACAGTAATGATTACTAACTGTATTTTCTTCTGTTTATCTTTCTCTTCCTCTTTTTACCTTGTCCCTCCTCAAAAGTTTATTTTTTTGCTTCTGACCACTACCTGCCTTAATCCCTCTTATCCCTCTTATCATACCTCCCCCCACCCACCCACCCTGAGCATCTCTTATCCTCTTCTCTTCCTATTTTCCTGTTGGGTAAGATTGATTTTTATGCACAGTAGAGTATGTATATAATTCTTCCTTTGAAGGTGTAAGGGTGAAATTCAAGCATTGCTCACCCCTCACATTTTCCCCTTTAGTATAAAAGCTCTTCCTTGCACATCTCTTTTATGTGGGAAATTTTCCCCATTCTTACTTGCCCTTCCCCCTTCTCCCATTGCATCCCTTATTTTCATTCCTTTATTTTTTTTGAGATCATCCCAACATAATCAATTCATACTTGTCTCCTATATCTATGTAGACTCCTACTAACTACCCTAATAAAGATAAGGTTCGTGGGAATTTCATGTACCTTCTTCTCATAAAGAAATGTCAACAGTTTAACTTTATTGAGTCCCTTATGTTTACTCTTTCATGTTTGCCTTTTTATGCTTCTCTGAAGTCTTGTGTTTGAATGTCACTTTTTCTGTTCATCTCTGTTTTTTTCATCAGGAATGCTTGAAAGTCCTCTATTTTGTTAAATATCCATTTCTCCCATGAAGGATTATACTTAAGTTTTGCTGAGTAAGTTATTCTTGGTTGCAATTCCTAACTTCTTTGTGTTCTAGAATATCATATTCCAAGCTCTCCACTCCTTGAAGATGAAAGCTGCTTAATTTTGTTTTTTGTTTTATTGTTTCTTGATGTTTCATGGAGTCATTAGCTTCCAGTTGCCCAATTCTAATTTTTAAGGAATTATTTTTTTCAGTGAGCTTTTGCACTTCTTTTTTACCATGTGGTTATTTCTACTTTTTAGAGAGTTCTTTTCTTCAGTGAATTTTTGTGCTTTGTTTACCATTAGACTAATTCTGTTTTTTAAGTGTTATTTTCTTCAGTAATTTTTGGTGCCTCTTTTGCCAAGCTGTTAGTTTTCTTTTCATAATTATTTTGCATCACTCTCATTTCTTTTCCCAATTTTTCCTCTACCACTCTTATCTCTTTCTTAAATGCTTCTAGGAATTTTTGTTGGGCTTGTATCCAGATAGCAGTTTTTTTTTTATTTTTAGTTGTAAGCTGTTTTCTCATTGTTTTCTTCCAAATTTATGTCTCAGTCTTCCCTGCCACCGATGTAGCTTTTTGTGGTCAAGTTTCTTTTGTTGCTGTTGTTTGCTTATTTTTCAAGCTTATTTATTGATATTGAACTTTATGTTAAAATTAGAATCTGTTCATTTAGGGTTGGAGAAGCACTGTTCTAATCTTCAGGCTGCTATTTTCAGAGTTAGTTCTGGGGATCTGCAAGTTTTCAGTGCTTCCAAGGTGCAGTGATTCAGTAAGAGGTGTGGTTACTGTTCTCCGGGTCTGCATACTGATTTTTACACAGAAAGGCCCCTGTTCCCTTGTAGTCACAAGTGCCAGCACTTCTTCTCTTCATCCTGGAACTGTGGCCAGGTCCCCTGCTCTCTTGCAGTCATAAGCAGTATATTGTGATAAAAATCTGTAGTGGAGAAAAACTGAGGCCTGAAGGTCAGAGCATGATTATTTATTAGCAAGGCTTGCAGTTGCCAATAAGCAACATCCCAAAGTACCTCAGTGACCAGGGATACATTAGAACAATAGAGCAGTCTTTTATATAATTAGCCACGGTGTCAGGTGAGCTTACATTTGGTATAATCTTGCTGACTTGCTTGCAAAAGGGGGTTTCCAAAGTCTGGGGTAAGGTGAAAACATAAAGTTAGTCAACATCCTCTGGAAAGCCTGGAGAATTCTGTGTCAGTGACCATGTATACCAACATAGTCCCATGCCTGGTTTATGGCCAGGCAGAACATCTTATGACCTTGTTGATTCAATGAGTATGGGCAGAGAAATGTGGAAGTTAACTCTTATAAAGAAGTCAAACAATCTTATAAACTCTAATGCTAAGTAGTCAAACTGTCTTTTAAATTAAACTAATTTGTAAGTACTTATTCTAGTGATTAAAACTAAACTAGACCTCCTAATTATTAAACTATCAGTAATTAATAAATAATAGAACAATATCAAAGGTGGTACTCTTCTCTGCCTTGGAACTGTGACTAGGGCCCCTGCTCCATTGTGACCCCCCACAAGCATTCCTCTCTGTCCCGGAACTGTGACCCAGAACTGTGCATGGGCACTAGAATTCTCAGTCACTACCAGCTATACTCAATGCCAGCAAGGGTTCCCCATAATCTCTTTCTGACCAATTGTCCAACCCCCTTACCATGACTGGACTGAAAGTTGCAGAAGCTGTTGTTGCTGCCACCATCACAGTCACATCCAAGGTCCACTGCTGGTGTTGCTGCCATATGTGCTATGGGCTGTTCCCACCCCAGTGTCCCAGACCTCTCTTGCTGACCTCCTAAGTTACCTTAGCCTGGAAAAAACTCTCTCTGAGTTTTTGTTAATTCCGCTGCTCCAAAATTTGATTTGAGGAGTTTTATTTTAAAGTTCTTTGGAGGGGAATGTTAGGAGAGTTCAACTGGGCTGCTTCTAATCTGCCATGTTGATTCCACCCTCAATTTCTAAATTTCTTATTCACTACCTGATACATAATGGCAGACATTTGTTAATTAGAATCCAAATGGTCCCAAAGAGTTAAGTTAAAAGTGAATAAAGGAAATACTTTAAGTAATGGAAAATGCTGGTGTTTAATCATCACTTCAGGGACCAAGGATAGGAAGAATTTTCAAAGGATTATGTTTAAAGATTGAAATGGATAGCCCTTTGCTTCATTTCTGTTTCTTATGTGATATTAAAATAAATTGCCTTATTGACTATATCCATTGAAATTGTGAGGGTATAGGGGTGTGGGGGAGTATGTCATAGTTGCCAAGCTTGTTGTTTGTACTTCTTGCCTCACTGAATTCTGGGAAAATAGTCTACCACTTAAAATTAAGCCCCCCCCCCTTTTTTATTTTGCTTTTTTGGAGGGCAATTGGGGTTAAGTGACTTGCCCAAGGTCACACGGCTAGTTTTTGTGTTGTGTCTGAGGCTGGATTTGAACTAAGGTTCTCCTGACTGCAGGGCCGGTGCTGTATTCACTGCCCTAGCCGCCCCCCGCCCCCCCCCCTTAACACAATGTACACAATGGACTTTTGCATTTTTCAAAAGAATTTCCAACATTTTCCCTAGATTCTTTTCATCTCTTGGTTTATGATCCTGTGATCTCTTGAACTTCAAGCGATTTGTAGTTTATCCCTGCTAATGTCTAGTTTCATACATCATACTATTAATCTGCAGAATTTTAAACTTTGATTTCTAAATTTGTATTGGGTAAGTAGGTAACTCTTGTCTTCACAAAAACTGGTATTTCTTCATAGCCTTTAGCCTCTTCGAATAAAACAAATGATTCATCTTGTCCAATTCATAAAATTGACTGAAAAAGTTACTTAGAGCCACACTTTCTTTAACATTTGCCAAAGTAATTGTGTAAGCATTAATCATTCTCTTAGTCATTTAACTAGCATTTATTGAGTGCTAACCAGAGCCACTGTGTAAAGTAAGTGCTCTAACACAGAGACTCTGACCACAAGAAGCTGATAGTTTTTAATAAAGATAAAAACATGCCCATAGCTAACTTATAGTATAAAATAGACAACTTTAAGACAGTTAAAATGCACTTAAGGTTTTCAAAGAAGGGCGATATTTTATTGTAAGTAGTTTAGTTAGCTTTCCCAAAATTCAAATTACTCTTTGTCATCAAATTAAACAGTTTTGGAGACAAATTATCCTTTAAGCCATGATGCTCTTAGCCACTATAATGCAAACTGTTGTTGCCGATTAATTAAATTTTGTATATTTTTTTTGTTTTTGCCTAGACTTTTGATTTCCTCAGTGCAGGCAATTCCTAGTGTGTAAACTCTCTCTGACAATACAGATGTATAGTAAAATTTAATTTATAGTTTAAGAGATTATCTAGGAAACTAGGAGGTTAAGGGATTTACCCAAAGTCACACGGCCAGGACAGGTCAAAAACAAAACTCAAACCCACATCTTCCTGGCCCTGGCTACCTCTGTATCCATGCCATGCTGGTTCTAATGTTGTCCTTTAAAAGAAACTAATGACATTTTATGCTCATTAACAGTATTACTTATTTATTCTGACACAATTATTTTGAACAGTATAAATTGTCCAGTAATTTTTTTATTAACGTGGCTATAGTTTTGTATTATTTTCTTAACTATCTATTATAGCTTCTAATACTAAGGAAACTATGGATGATAATCTTTAAGGTAAAGTTTTTACTGAATAATTGGGGGGGGCAGGAGATTGGAATTTTTATAGAACTGAATAGCCTCAATGCAATACATTTTTTTAAAAATTAAAATAAATGAGTTCTTAACTTCCTAACTATACATACCTGATAGGTTTGTTGTCAAGATCAGGTGAGAAAATGTCTGCAAAACACTTTGCAAACCTTAAAGTATTATATAGTTGTCAACTATCATTTTGAATATTTCATAATTACAATAAGATTATACATGTGCAAGGAATGTTATACAACATAACTTCCGCAACATATCTGGCATTTCCAAATGTTTATTTTGATAGTGGTATTGAAGGAAAATTGGATTCAGTATTAATCTAGCAGCTAAGAACGAGTCTTGGTATTAAAGAAAATAAAACATGAAGCATTTTTGTCATTTTTGGTTAGCATATTTTTAAGCTGAGTATGATAACTTAAAAGCATGAATTTATTGATTTTGCATGCAACAATATGACATTTTTAATATTAATGCTGAGAAGATGGCATATTTTAGTTTTATCCTTATTCCTCTAAAACTACTCCTCTAGGGAGCCTCATTAACCTCACTTTTTCAGTATCGAACAAGATATCTAATGAAAATGCATTTAGCATGTGTGTGTGTGTATGTGGGACACACACATACATATATGCATGGTCAATCCTTAACTTTCATGGGGGTAATGTTCCTAGAAAATAACAGAAAAATAAAAAATATGAATGATGATACACTGAACTTACGGGAAATAGGGGGTTAGAACCAAGAAAAACTGTAATTTTTCGCCACAGACTGCTGAAAACACACTTTTCTACATACAATTCTTTATAACAAAATATTAATTGCAATCATATGTACTTTTCCTAACACATGAAATAACCCATCAAATCACTCACAAAACAAAAACTGGTAACAGGCAAAACATTGTTTTCTCATTAGTACTTTCCTCCATTTTCGGGATATAACTAATCATTGATTCATTAACACCAAACTCAAAGCAGCAGCAGCAGCTGCAGACATTCTGGTAAGAAGCTTATCTAATATCTTTATTTTCTCACTAAGCCACTTTGCACATTTTGGCTTGGAGTCCAATTCGCACTGTGCTTTAGGGGAATAACTGCAACACAAAATATGAATTTTAAAGGCAAACAATGAAAATATGCAATAAATGCAAGGGAGGTCTTTACAGCAGTAGGGTGAAAAAGACCAGTTAAGTTCCTAGTAGGATACCAGCTGTTCCACAAACTTGTAGGCATCTTGCTTCTGATTTTTTTCTCTACTACTTATAGACACTAATGTGCCTGGTTGCCAATATGAAAGTGAAAATGAGGTGACTACTAAAATCACAGGAATGCTGAAAAAACACACGAATGTTGAGGATTGACTGTGGTACACACACACACACACACACACACACACACAAATTATATATATCTGTAGTATAAAGGGAAGCTTTTCAGATGTTTGTTTATTAAAGAAAATGTTTCTATTCCAGGAGGAGAACTTCCCATGGCTATATTTAATTCCCTTGATATAAAAGCCATTGACTCAGATTTTTGTAACATTTGAAAAAACTTATGTCCAGCTGCTAATTTTTCTCTTAATGCTGGAAAAATGTCCTATTTTAGACATTTGCTTTCTTTCCTATTATATATAGGAAAGAAATGTTGTCTCTTTGATGTGTGTTTTTGTGTACATATAGAGAAAGAGAAGAACCCAGCATACTTGTTTTTCTAGTTCTGGTCTGGCTGTGTGGTTCTCTAAAACCAATCTTGTTTGGTAGTAGTAATTTCTAAATAACTCAGGCATCTAATGTGGCTCTTTGCGCTTTTATACAAATTCAGGGAAAATATAAGAGACTGTTTTTAGTATACTAACAATATCTCCCAATATCCTTATTTTTAAAAGTTATTATCTAATCGGTTGTTAAGTGATTTATGACTTGGTTAACTGCTTTGCAGCCCTTCCCAACAACAAAGGTTTTCACCTTCTCTTTTATTGCCCAGCTGCATAGGTGGACAATTGATGACTAACAATAAAGTTAATTAGAACTAGGCAACAAATGAAATGTTTCTTTGTTGGAAATGAACCTTAAGGTATGATCTAGAATGAGAACAAAAAAGTCAGTAAAGGAATAGCCAATGAAATAAAGCAATTTTTGCAGGGGAAGGGTGACATAAGGTTGGACAAGAGAGAGAAATATATTAGAGGCATGAGTGTGTATTTTGACTAAATTCCAACAACTTCTGGATTATTCATACTTTCCCCCTCTATTAGTTTGGATAGTGGACATCAATCAATACCAAGTCACAAATAATTTTAGCAGGTGAAAGTTTCTTTTAAGACAAAAGAAAAAAGTCATTGATAGATTATTTGAAATGTAATTGTGAAGAATTAGGATTTTTGGAAAGAATAGAAAAGTGGCTGTTCACAAATCACTCCATTAAGGTATATGTCTAGTACTGGGAGGGTCCCTTTCTAATATATTTATGTAATTTTCTGGAAGATTTTTAAACTAGTTTTCACTTAGGAGTTTTCAGTCAAATCTGAGATTCACACTCAAATGTATTACTAAGGAGAATTTGAGGATTTGCAATTATCCCATATATCATTGAGTCCATAAAATAAGAGTGCAAAGTGACATCTCACTTCATATCAGCTTATTTATCAGTGATTTTATGTTATTATTTTAAAAGGAATTTTCACCTGCTAAAATAATTTTTGATTAAGTGTTAATTGGTGTCCATTTTCCAAACTAATAGAGGGGAGAAGTGTGAATAATACAGAAGTTATTTGAATTTAGTCAAAATATACATGCATGCCTTTGCTACGTTGCTTTCTCTCTTTCCTCCTTATTTCTACTATCCCCTACAAAAGCTGCTTTATTCCATTGACCATTTTTTAATTGACTTTTTGTTCTTATTCTGGTTAATAAACACTGGACAATGTGATACTGTGATAGTTCCAGAAAATCTCTCACTCCTGTACAAGTTTAAGTGGCAATCTAAAAATAGAAACAGTAAAGATACTATTATATAAAGATAAAATAGATACCTTCTGTAGTAGAACTTGTGACAGTAGGTCAAGGCTTACTACCATAGATTCCAGAAGTAGGTATCCAGTTAAGCAGATACAGGTCAAAGCCAGAGGATTTATTTAAAAATGAGAGGCAAGGGAATACTAATATGTCTTCTACCTTCAACCCCAAACACATCTATTCAGATTTGGTGCCTTTCCACTAAGCTCTTTCCCTTCTTGAATGGAGATCACTAATCTGTAGATAAATCCGACAGGGATATCTTTGTTACCTCCCAAATGCAATTACTATGCAGGAGGGCTCTGGAACCCATAGCTTCAAATAATCTCAGGGCTTGCCAGCTGCCATCAGTACCAGGACCTGCCATTTTCATGATTCTGTTATCTAGACATAAACCCCTCACTTTAGGCCTTCCAAATTGAAAAAATAACCAAGAGCTCCCTCTTTTACCCTCCTCATTTCATATCAACCCATGCCTTTGGCTAGTATCTTTTCCTTCATCCCTGTGTCACATAACCAGGTGGCCCTTCTCTTTGTCAGGACAATCCCTCTATCGGACATTCCATCCTGTCTTCTCCGCCAAATTGTCCCCCGTATCCCTGCTCTCGGTCTTCCCCTCTCTGCTGACTGCTTCCTTACTACAGGCAAGCATACCCATGTCTACCCAATTCTCAGAAATCCCCCCGTTTGATTCCTCTATCCCAATTAGTTATCGTATCATCTCCCTCCCTTTTGTGGCTAAACTCCTTGAGAATGCAACCTATAATTGGTGGCTCTACTTCCTTTCCTCTCATTGTCTACAGTCTACACTCTATAGTCTGAATTTTTACCTCATCGTTCAACTGAGACTACTCCCTCCAAAGTTGCTAATGATCTCTTAAATGGCCTTTTCTCAAACCTCATGCTTCTTGACCTCTCTGCAGACATTGTTGATCACCCCCTTCTGCTTGATAATCCCTTTTCTCTTTGTTTTAGTGACCCTCTTCTGTCCTGGTTCTCCTATCATGTATAGGTCCTTCTCAATCTTCTTTATTGCATCTCCATCGAGGTCATGCCTTCTAACTTCCCTGGGTTAGCTCTCAGCCCTCTTTTCTTCCCCTTCTATACTGTTTCTCTTGGAGAGCTCATCAGCCTCTATGGATTCAAATATCATTTCTATAATGATGATTCTAAAATCTGCTTGTCTACACTTAACCTCTCTGCTGACATCCAGATCCACATCTTCAGCTGTCTGTTCACCATCTTGAATTGGATGTCCTACAGACATATCCAAAATGGAATTCATTATCTTTCTCTCCAAATCTTCCCCTCTTCTTAACTTCCCTATTACTATTGAGGATACCACCATCTCCCTTGCTGCCCAGATTCACAAACTAGGTGTCAACCCCAACTCTTCACTTTCTCTCCAACCCTCTCCCATATCCCATCATCTTTTGAATAAGACCCCTTGTCTCCTCTGACACTGCCACAACCCCTGGGCAGGCCCTCATCACTTCATGCCTCAGCTACTGCAGTAGCCTGATGATTTTTCCTCTGCCACAAGCCCCTATCCACTCCAGTCCATACTCACTCAGCTATCAGTTATCTTCCTAAACCGCAAGTTCGACCAGGTGACTTTCCTCCTCCCCTCCCCCACACTGGCTTAATAAACTTTAATGGCTTCCTGTCACCTTTAGTATTGAATATAAAATTCTCTGGCATTTAAAGCCCTTCTTAACTAGTACCCTACCTATCTTTCCAGGACTTCTAGGTGGCATTGTAGATAGATTCCTGTGTCTGAAGTCAGGAGGACATGGGGTCAAATTCAGTCTCCAACAGTTCCTAGCTTTGTGACCCTGGGCAAGTCACTTAACCCTGTGTGCCTCAGTTTCCTCGTCTGTAAAATAAGCTGGAGAAGGAGATGGTAAACCACTCCAGTATCTTTGCCAAGGAAACCCCAAATGGGGTCATGGAGAGTCAGACAAGACTGAAAACAACTCAACAGCAGCAAAAACCTACCTTTGCAGTCATCTTTCAGCTTATTATCTCCTCCGTGACATGCTCTGAGATCCAGTGACAAAGACCTCCTTGCTGTTCCTCAGACAAGACATTCCCTCTCTCCTCCTGTAGTTTTTGCTATCTGTGCCCATACCTGGAATATCCTTCCTCATCATCTGTTGAATTTCCTAACTTCCTTCCATCTCCTGATCTCTCTTAATCCTAATGTCTTCCCTTTGTTGATTATTCCCCATTTATCCAGTATATACCTTGTTTGTACCTAGAATTTATGTTGTCTCTCCCATTAGACTATGAATTTCTTGAAAAGCCCATACCCAGCACTTAGCATAATGCCTGAAGTATAATAGGTGCTTTATAAATGTTTCTTGATTGATTAATTTCAAACCTCCGTATTCTTTTATTTTCTTTCCTTTGACCTCTATTTCCTTATTTTTCTAAACACTGTTTTATTGCATTAACTGTTTATCATAACCTCCAGTAGCTCCCTGTTATTTCAGGATCAGATATAAAATCCTTTTTCATTCAAAGCCCTTCAAAACCTTCTTACCTTTCTAGTCTCCTTAGTCTAGTCTAGTCTAGTCTCCTTACATTTTACCCCCCTCCACAGACTCCAGAATCCAGTGACACTGGTCTCCTTGCTATGTCTGGTGCACAGCCTTCCTTCTCCCAGCTCTCAGCATTTTCCCTGGCTGTTTCCCATTCCTAGGACTCTCTCCTTCCTCATCCCTACCTCCCACTTTCCTTCTAGTCTCAGTTAAAGTTCTGCCTTTAGCAAGCTTTTCCCAGTCCTTTTATTTTAGTACCTTCCCCTGGGATTATCCCCAATTTTATTCTTGCATATTTTAGTTGTTTGCATGTTATCTCCCCCATTAGACTGTAAAAGCTATTAGGAAATTCCTTAGCCTAGATCTTCCTGGAGAGTAATTCCTTCCACTTAGGTTTGATGGGAGATCAATAAATCAAGAGGCAAGGCTAGAAGAAAAAAAAGTTTAATTAGCATCAGCAGATGTAAAGTTGCTGGGTAGCTAGCAACTGCAGAACAGGCAGATTCACCCCTGTATAGGGTTTTACACAGCTTTATGGCTGCTGGCAAAAGGAGCCTATCAGGTGACACTGCTCAGCCACTTTATTCCATATTTCAGAGGTTGAGTAATAGGGACAAGTTGTCAGGTGACTGGCAGGTGGGGTGGGGAAAATATCCTAATTTTGCAGTAACCTTGAGGTTAACCAAGATCAAGTCTGTTCTAGGCAGAGATTTTCCATATAATCAGGCAGTTAGGTGGCATGGCAGAGAGAGTGCTGGGCTTAAAATCAAAAAGAATCCTCTTTCTGAATTCAAATCTGGTCTCAGACATTTGGTAGTTGTGTGATCCTGGGCAAGTCACTTAACCCTATTTGCCCCAGTCTCCTCTTCTGTAAAATAAACTAAGGAAGGAAATGGCAAACCACTCCAATATCCTTGCCAAGGAAACCCCAAATGGGGTTGTGAAGAGTCTGACATGACTGAAATGACTGAACACGTTTCTTGTAGTGAATCTCATCAGAATGTCTGGGTGAGACTCAGGGTCTAAGATAGTGAACACTTCCTTTTGAGATGGAATCAGGCTAAGAGTAGACCTCTTTGACCTCTAAGGCTCATATTTCTGGGGAGATGTTTTCCCTAAACTCATAGCATGAAGGTTTGTACATTTTCTCTACAGATTCATGAGAGTAGGGTCTGTTTTTTGCCCGTCTTTGTGTCTCTAGTTCATAGCACAGTTCATGACAGTAGGTGCCTAATAAATGCTTGGAGCAACTAGGTGGCTATGGAAAAGAGTGCAGGGCTTGGGTTTGGGAAGACCTGAGCTCACGTTCTATCTCAGACACTTCTTAGCTGTGTGATCCTAGACAAGGACACTTTCCCCTGTTTGCCTCAGTTTCCTTTATCTGTAAAATGAGCTGGAGAATGGAAAACCATTCCAAATGGGGTCACCCATGAAGGAAGAGCTTGATACTATGGAACAACAATAAACTTACTGACATATATTTCTCATTAATCTTTAAGTGTCACTGAGGCTTAATCTATAGCTTTCCTCCTAGCTTTTAAAAATCAGAATGCTCCTTTCTAACTTTACTTGGAATTCTTAAATTGTAATTTTCTCCAAATCATTAGGGCACTGTTAATTGAGATGATTCAGATATGAAGATAACAGATTTTAGACATACAAAGCAATAGGAAAATTTGACTTGCTATTCCTCCCCTCAGTAACGTACGTCTTAGGTAAAGCAAAATATACCTACAAATTGGTCTGAATGCCTCACATTTTAATATTAGCTCAAGTTCTTCCATCGAATTGCTGTTTGACTTTGGATAACTCCTGTAATTTCTTTATACTTAAATAGGATTGTTTGAGGAAAAATTAGATCAGTTCATAGGCCTTTTCAAGATGGTAGGTTCCTCAGAGGCCACGTACTCCATAACATCGCAGAAGTGCATGCTCAGTATGGATTATAGAGTCATAGATTAAGAGCTAGGAAAAAACCTTATAGATCATTTAGTACAGGGCTTCTTAAACTTTTTTTCACTCACTTTTTGCTTTTCAGAAGTGTGGGGTGGGTTGTGTGGCTTGAGGACACACACAGTGCAAAGTGTGTGTGCTCTGTGTTTGGAACCAAGGCTGCAGCGAAGTTACTCCATGCAACATGGCCAAGTGCTGCTAGAAACACCTAGGATTCACTAATTATTTTTTGGTCATTTTGAGTTCAGAAACCTTTTACTGTTGCCAAATGTTTCTTGATTCCATATGAAGTCCCAAACCACAAGTTTAAGAAGCACTGTCTCATTTAAAGAAGAGAAAACTGCATCCCTATAGGAGGGGAGGGACTTGCTAAAGTATTAGAGGCAGAATTTGAACTTTAAATTCATCATTTAGCTATACCAATTTGCCTGTAAATAATAAACTCCAAAGGGCTATGAGTTCCTAAAGATAAGTTCTTTTTAAATTTTTAAAATTACATTTTTTTAAGTTATTAAGAAATTATTTTTTCTCTCTTTGTCCCCTAACCCCCACTGGGAAAAAAAATGAAACCCTTGTAACAAGTATGTATAGACAAGCAAAACAAATTTCTATATTGACCACATCCAGAAACATATCATTTTATATCTTTAGTTCATTTCCTTTCTGTCAGGAGGTAAATAATTTTCTTCATCAATCCTCTAGAATTTTATTTGATTATTTCATTGATCAAGGTTTGTAAGTCTTACTAAGTTGTTTGTTTTTACAATATTGTTAAAAATAAGTTCTAAAACTGAGGTGGCAGTGTGTTTTAGTAGTAAAATTATATAAGGCTTTCTTATATAATATTTTTATTTCAATGAAATCACAAATTTAGTCCCAATCTTAATGATGTAGTCTAGACTGGATTCCATTGGTATGAAGGACTCTCTAAGTATAGGGAACTTCCAGTATGGAAACAGCCTCCACTAATGCAGATACTGATTGGTAACTCATTGCTAATTTATAATCTTAGAGAGCTTCCTGGGGAATGAGAGGTTAAAGGGACTTTCCAGGGCAACACAAATAATATGAGTCAGAGGCTAGACTTGGGCCCTGGTCTTTCTGCCTCCAAGGACACCCCTCTAACCACACTACCTCTCACCAGGCTAGGATACTAAGAATATGAAGACATGTGTGAATCTCATTTTGTGTGAAAAATGAATGAATAAAGAAATACTTTGTTCCAGTACTCGTTATTCCTTTTTCCACTCCTCCAAACTATAAGCTAGGCTTTCTTATTAGCTCCTTTATTAACTTTGTTCCTCTTCCATAGATTCAACAAGGATTTCTTAAGTGTCTGTGGTATGTAGAACACTGTAACAGACTGAAAGCTCCTTTGAGGGCAGGGGCTATGTTTTAGAAACTTTTGTAGTTCACACATTGTTTAGCACAATGAATTATCTTTTGTTAAGTTCAGTATTTTGACTTCCAACAGCAGTTTGGCAAATTATTTATTCTATTTACTTGTATTACCTCGCATGTGAAGGGTTGGAGGAAAGAAAATAAAATCACCAGTTTCATACTCAGGATTTGTTTTAGGGGAATATGATAAAATTTATAAGAAACCAAGAAAAATAGTTTCATTTCAGATGATGAATTAAGACCTTTTGAAGAAAATAGCCATGTTATTGAATTATATATTATAGAGGTATGTGTGTGTGTGTGTGTGTGTGTGTGTGTGTGATTTGTCAGGGTTTCCCAGAAGGACACTAGCATTGTGAATCCTTTGCAATCCAGGGAACTGGGAGTTTGGAGACAACTTTTAGTTTAGCCTTTGCAATGAATTTGCTGTGGGTTAAGTCACTCCAGCTTTTCTAGGTCTCAGTTTCTCATCTGTAAAATAATCTGCTTAGCCTAGTCCTAGATGATCTTTACAGTGCCTTTTAGCTCTGACTTTGAGTAGGCAGTTTACCCTTCAGAAAACTGTTGAACTTAGAGTCAAGAGCTCCAGGTTCTACTCCCATGTCTGACAAAACTGGTTGTGTGACCCTGGGCAAGTCATTCATCCTTCAGTGTACCCAGGCAACTCTCTCAGACGTTAGTTTCAGGAAAGCTGCAGATCTGCATGAGAATAAAGTTTGTTCTTTTCCTCTCTTAGTTAGACTATGTTATGCCAACCAAATCACAGTTTCAGGGTTTGTTTGTTTGGGGCTTTTGGGGGGGGAGGGTAATTGGGGTTAAGTGACTTGCCCAAGGTCACACAGCTAGTGAGTGTTAAGTGTCTGAGGTCGGATTTGAACTCAGGTCTCCCTGACTCCAGGGTTGGTGCTCTATTCACTGCACCACCTAGCTGCCCCCCCCCCACAGTTTGAGGTTTTTAAAAGTTACTTGTACTATTTACCTGACTGAGGAAAGTGCTTTGCAAACCTCAAGGTACTATATAAATTCAAGTTGACATTGCTGTGGTGGTGATAATGGTGATAAACAGAGTAGCTGGGTGGCAAAGGGGATAGAGTTCTGGCCTTAAAGTTAGAATGACCTGAGTTTGAATTCTGCCTCAGACTTTATTAGCTCTGTGAATCTGGCAGACAAATCACTTAACATGTTTCAGCCTCAGTTTCCTCATCTGCAAAATGAGGATGCTAATAGTACTTTCCTCACAGGATTATTGTAAGGATCAAGTGAGAAAACCTATGTAAAGTGATCTGTAAACCTTAAAATGTTATGTAAACACTTATTGTAATGATGATGATGATATTTCAGGTCAATTTTTGGTGGTGCTGAAACATTGCAGAAGAGTGTTGTTCATAATTGAAAAAAATAGGCAAATTTAATTTTGTGTCAAAAATCCTTGCTTTTTGTCAATTCATTATTTAAACTACACAGCTATACTATTATGTGAAATGTTTAATGAGACCTTTTAATTTAAAAAAAAAAAGGTACCATAATTGCTTTTATCTAGGTCACAAGGATCATAAGATGTTAGAGATATAATCTAGTCCAACCCCAGAGAATTTAAAAATGACATGCCAGTGGCTGCAAAATAGCAAACAAGGCTTTGAAGCCAGGCCTTCTGCCTCCACCCGCAATAAATACTCTTTCCATTGCCCCATTTTCCGGTAAGTATTGGTCCAGTCAAAGTAGTCATGTGGAAGAGAGGGCAATCCTATGCTGTCACGCAGAATATTGCTGGATGTTTGCTTTAGTAATGATCTGCAGAGCTCGTAACATATCACAGCACTGTGAAGGATCTGATTTTTGAAAACAACCAACTCTGGTGAATTCATCTCCAGTTAAACAATCACTTATTAAGATACTGCTCTGTGCAAGGCATTGTGCTAGATAATGGAGATACAAAGACAAAAATAAAACCACGCCTGCCCAAAAGAAGCTTATATTCTAATGGGATTTGTTATATGAGGAAATACAAAGGATACAGAAAGTAATAAAGAGTATTTTCAAGAGAAAGAGGCTGCTAATAGCTGGGAGAGATCAGGAGAGACTTTGTGAAGGAAGTGGAAGCTGGTCAGTGCTTTGGAGCAATCTAGGCATTCTATGAGGTACAGGGGAGGAGATAGTTCATTCCAGATGTGGACACCACTTGTGCAGTCAGTGGCACCAAGGACTTCAGAATGTTGGGTATGGGGAAGAGCTAGCAGGCCTTTTTTTATCAGGAAAAAAAAGTGTTTAAAGGGGAATGATAGCAAATAAAAATACAAATATATCTGGTAGTCACATCTTGGAAAGCTTTAAATGACATGCCCAGGATTTTGAATTTTATACTAGAGGCCATAAGGGAATCCCTGAAGATTCTTGAAAGTGTGTATGAGGGAGAGAGGAGAGTGGTAATGTGATAAGTCTGTGTTGTAAGAATATCAGTTTGGCAGCTGCATGGAGAATAGACTGTAGAAAGAAGAGTCTAGAGGAAAGGAAACCAGTTAGGGACCATTGAATAAGATGATTGATCAGACTGTGTAAGGCCATTTGAAGTCAAGAGCAAGGGAGTTGAGTAAGTGTAAAATTGGAAATATTGTATAAACTTTAAAGTGACTACTTTGAAGAATCATACTTGTTGAGATGTATACATTCTGGCATAATTATTTAGAGAATCAATTTTTTTTTAATTGGAGGCATTATGGTAAAGTAAATATAATGACTTAGGAAGATCTCAGCTCAAATCAAGCCTCCAACATGTACTAAATATGTGACCAGAGCAAGTCACTTAATTCCTCTTAGCCTCTGTTTCCTCATCTGTAAAATAGTGATGATAATAGCATCCATCTCACACGATTGTCATGAGGATCAAAATATCAAATTTAAAACTCTGTAAACTTTAAAGCATTATGTAAATATAGTTTAGCATTAATGTTAATATCATTGACTTATATAACATTCAGTTCTGATCAGACCACATCTTAAGAACTGTGTTCAGTTCTGAATGCCACAGTTTAGGAAGAACCTCTTTAAGTTGTAAAGAATTAAAGATGGGGAGTGGCTAGGTGGCGCAGTGAATAGAGCACCGGCCCTGGAGTCAGGAGGACCTGAGTTCAAATCCAGCCTCAGACACTTGACACACTTACTAGCCATGTGACCTTGGGCAAGTCACTTAACCCCAATTTCCCTGCCCTCCCCCCTCCAAAAAAAAAAGAAGGATGATAAAAGACTTCAAGAACATGTCATGAGATCATTTGAAGGGGACTGGGGATGTGGGGAACATGAGGGCTGTCTTTAAAGGAGAACTGTCACATGGACGAGGAATTTTACTTCTGCTTGGCCTCAAAGGGAAGAACTAGGAGTACTGGGTGGAAGATGCAAAAAAAAAAAAGGCAAATTTAAGTTTTATGTAGATAAATCTTCCTATCAATTGGAGCTATACAAAAATGCGGTATAGACTGCCTGGAGAGCTAGTAGGTTCCTTTTCACTAGATTTTGTCTAACAATGTTGGCTGACCACCTGTCACTTGTTGTTATGGGGATTCTCGATTTCTGAGATGCATTAGTTCTCAGTGCTAACTTTAGAAGCTTATCATCATCATTAGTCTCTAAGGCCATTTATAGTTCCTAAATATCCAAAAGATTTTTATAACAAATTGGTACTGAAATTGACAGGATAAGTCATGAGTTAATTTTCATAGCTGTCTTTGGCCTCCTCTGTGATGTTGAGCAAAGTGCTATTCCAGGACTGATTTCATCATCTATCAAACAAAAATTAAACTTATGAAAGAATTCAGCCCCTTGAGATCCCTCAGTGAAAGGCAAGATTTAGTCCCCAAATAACCTTGGCATTAAATCTGACCCCTTTTATTTGTTGGCATTCTGGTGCTGTTCCATCTACATGCTGAACATCTTTTTGGTTTTCTATCTCCATTACCAGTAAAAAAGATTGAGTAGTCACTCCTCTCATTCTCTTTTGTTTAAGGAAACTAGAGGATAGACAATATTTAGGCCAATATGCTATGCAGATCTTGAGATAAAAAGTTACTGAGAATTGTAACCAAGTTTTTTTTTTGGGGGGGAGAAGGGTGGCATGGGAGTAGAGACATCATATTGGTCTATTCCAATCTTACTGAACTCTTATCTATGCATGATAATACTGATCACAGAATTCAATTTGAACATGAACTTGAAAAATATTTCTAAAGTACAAACTAAAAGATCCTGAGATGACCTGAGTATTTGTACTGTAGAAGAGTTATTCATCTTGAATAACTTGTGATAACACAAATACTTTTAAATTTTAAAAATGCCCTTAGTGTGGGGCGGCCAGGTAGCACAGCGAGTAAGAGCACCGGCTCCAGTGTCGGGATGACCTGGATCAAATCCGGGCTCAGACACTCAGCACCACACCCAGACATAACTGGCCATGTAACCTTGAGCAAGTTACTTAACCCCGATTGCTTTAAAAAAAATGCCCTTAGTGACCATAATACCATATTTCCAATCATACTGCTGTTTGTTTTGCCCAGTTGTAACTTGTGTTTTTCCCTCAATCTTGAAATGATGCAATTCTGATTCCACAAAGTAGCATATTGGTGTGTTATTTAGGGGGAAATTTCCACGAAATCTTATTCTGTAGTAATAGCAAGCCTTGATTGGTCATAGAGAGCTGTTTGTTTTCTTTCCCCCGGTAATTTTTTACTTTGCCATAAAGAAATGGGGAGGCTATTAACAGCAATTTGGTGGGAAAGAAAAACTTTGAATGAATCTGTAGGGGGATTGTATACAAAAGTTAACTATGTTCAACATAATATAACTGCCTCCTATTCATAGCCATTATCTAGCATTTGCTAGCTGTGTGGCCATAGGCAAGTTTCCTCATCTATAAAATGCAGATAATGACACTTAAATAACCTACCAAATAAGATTATTTATTGTCAGGGAAGAAAACCTTAAAATACTATGAAAATATGAGTGTTGTGGTTTTTGTTATGATTGCTATTTTGGTTGCTTTGAATCTGATCTTCTCCCATATCCTCTTGTGTACCAAGATCCAAAAAGTAGAAAAGTGGGAAGAATTCAAGGAAAGACACAGGATTAAAGGTATTAGAAAGGAACCTAAGGCAGACTGTAAGAGGTCAATCAAGGCATATTATTAAATATTTCTAAATAATAATTATTAAATATTATTTTTAAAAATTGTATCTTCTTTCCTTCTTTCCTGTTTTTTTTTTTGCTTCTAGTTTGTAAAGTGGCGGTAAGAAAGTCAAAAGCAGAAAAGATATATACCTATACCTATACATGTATATATACCTACATATATACACACACATACATACATGTGTGTATGTACATATATCTCTCCCTATAACAATAGATAGATAACTAAACAAAGGAAAAAGCTAAGAGAGACCAAAACGAAAGAAGAAATGGCAGGAGGAATATGAATAGAGAATGACATGGGGGAAAACATCTATCAATTTCTCCTAATGGCCTTATCTACACGTTTCCCATAGCAAAATCAGGTTTGTCACGTTGGTTCTACATGCATTGGTTGAATCAATAAACATTTTAATGGGGGAGACAGCACACATAGTAGGTTTTAGCTCCAAGTAAGATGAAAAATCCTATTACTGCTTAGAGTACAATGGCAAAGCAGATGATAATGCGTCTTGTCTAAATCTCATTTGCACTGTTAAAACCATAGACATCTCTGATGTTTGATAGTGCTGAGGACTTTGATGACAGTCTTATTTTCAGGTCATTAGTAATTGTCACTATTGAGATGACAGAGACAGTACTTGCAAAAGCACTTAACAGGTTGCATATCCATAAGGTTGGTTTTTTGGACGATAGCTGTAGGGACTGGGCTGGAAGAGAGGACAGCAATCTGGAGGGTGCTGCTTCTCTTGGGGAAGGCCCAAGGTTGTAGACTTTCATCATAGCAGTCTGAGGGAAAGTGGTGCTCAAGGTCCTAGTGATGGTTTCACTTTGCCTGATAATGAGATTTTGAGAATAAAAAACAAATGTGCCCTAAAGTTTGGGTGTAAACTGTGAATATATGCTGAGTCAACATAAATAGGTTTCTTTGAGACAATAATTAGTAAAATATGCTAGGATTTTCTGCTTAAATGCCTTAAATTCTTGTTATAGTGCAATT
The DNA here is from genome assembly GCF_028583685.1 of Petaurus breviceps papuanus. Taxonomy (NCBI): domain Eukaryota; kingdom Metazoa; phylum Chordata; class Mammalia; order Diprotodontia; family Petauridae; genus Petaurus; species Petaurus breviceps. Next base: position 16,994,347 of record NW_027185793.1, on the reverse strand, counting down.
CACTGTAGAAAAGAATTTATAATAGTGAGCTGGGAACATCCATCTTGGAGCTTGTCCAGTGGCAACTAATTAGGATTGTATATTTAAAAATAAATGAAACTATGCTGACTGAGTCCATTGCAAAATTTGCAACTAAACCCTTTATGTAGCACGTCAATCTTATTAAACCTTCCTAATTGCTTGACTCTTCCACTCACCAGAGTCAGCACTATTACAGACCTTTTCATCCCTCCTCAAGCTTCCAATAGGAATTTCCAAATCTGTCTTCTAGGCAGAGTATCTTACCTCACATGTCACTGAAAAAATCGAGGCCTCTTTTTCCTCTTTTCCCCTCTTCCTCCTCATCTCGCATCACCCATTTGGCTCCTTCTTCACATCTCACATGAAGATGTCCTTGCCAAGACAAACCCATCTCTATAACCCTTGCTATATCCCTTCCCAGCTTCTCTGACAGATTTTTGTCACCCTTTGTCACCCTCTCTTTCTTGCCAATCTTCTATCTCTCCCTATCCCCTGGCTACTTCCCTATTATTTACAAATATTCCCATGCTCCCCCCACCCCATCTTTAAAAGACCTTCACTTGGTCTAATTATACTCACTAGTTATCATTCTATATCTTTATAACTAAATCCCTTGAGAATCGTCTACAATGAATGCCACCACTTCCTCTTCCCTATCTCTCTAATAAACCCTCTGTTATCTGGCTGGTGGCTTCATCATTCATCTAAAATTTGCTCTCTCAAAGTTACCAGTGACTTCTCAACTGCTAGCTCCAATGATCTTTTCTCAATCTTCATCCTTGACCTTTCTAAAACCTTTGACACATTGAGCACACTCTCCTGGATGGTCTCTCTTCTCTGTTGTCATTCCGGAAAGGGACCTTGACATCAGGAAGATGATGCCATGACATGTAAGTGAAGTGAATATAAGCGAGGGAGAGCTGTGCAAGGCCACCAGTCTCACTTTCTCTTCCTGAGCCATCTGGATCCAGTGGCAAAATATAGATCAGGATGACTGGAAATGGTATCCTCTCTCTTCTCTAGGTTTTCATGAAACTACTATCTCCCGATTCTCCTCATACCTGTCTGACTGTGCTGTGTCCTTTGCTGATTCTTCCTCCAGGTCACACCCACTACCTGTGCATGTCTCCCAAGGATTTTGTCCTAAGTCTCTTCTCTCCCTCTATACTTGCTTGTGGATCTCATCAACTCCCAAGTGTTTAATTATCTCTGCTACAGCTGGTGGTTCTCATTATCTTTTCATTTAATATTGAGCTTTTTTTCTGACCTCCACTCTCACATCACTAACTGTCTTTTAGACATTTCAAACTCAAAACATTATTTCTCTCCCTGCTGCCCCATATTTTCCTCTTCTATTACTATTAAGAGCACTATCCGCCTCCCAAGATGATCAAAACTATCTTTGTCTCCTCCCTTGCACTCATCCCATAAATCTAATCTGTTGCCAAGTATTGTCATTTCTGTATTCACATCTTGTATATGCCCTATCTCTTTTCTGACGTAGCTACTGCTGTGATACAGGCCCTTATCACCTCACCTGGATTATTCCAGTAGCATTATGGTTGGAATTCCTGCCTGAAGTCTTTCCCTACGCCAGTCCATCTTTCACTCAGCTGCCTCAGTTCTCTTCTTAAAGCATAGGTCTGATTGCCTCCCTACTCAAGAATATCCAGTGATTCCTATCTTGTATAAAATATAGAATCCTATGTTTGGCATTTAAAGCCCAGCAGAACCATCTTCTTTTTGTACTTCACCTCTCTCTCTCTCATCTAAATATATGTTATAATATATGCATAATGCAGTATATATTGTGTATGTCTACATATATTATACATATATACATTAAAATTGCTACACATACATTGTGTATATGTTATATATTTCTGAATATGTGTTATACATAATATGTAATGTACATGTGCATTATATATTATGGGTATATATGACAAACACATGTGTATGTATAATGTACAGAGAGATGTATGTCTTATATGTGTGTAACATATATTTAGATATATATTATATAGGAAAGAGAACACATAGAAGATATTTTGTGAATATATAATCTTGCATATAGGGCAGCTAGATGGCACAGAGTGCTGGACCTGGAATCAGGAAGACTTCTTACTGAGTTTAAATCTTGCCTCAGATACTAGCTGTGTGAGTGACCCTAGGCAAATTATTTAACCCTGTTTGCCTCCGTTTTCTCATCTGTAAAACAAGCTGGAGGAGGAAATAGCACACCAGTATCTTTGTCAAGGAAACCCCAAATGGGTCATGAAGAGTTGTAAAAATAACTAAACAAAAACAAAAATCTTACAGACATACAGTTATTTGAATATTAATTCCTCCATTAGGATGTGAGCTCCTTAAGGGCGAGGACCAAGTTCTTGTAAGTATCATTGCATTAATAAGGCAGGTGAGTAGTGCAGTGAATAGAGTGCCAGGCCTGGAGTCAGAAAGACTCATCTTCCCGAGTTTGAATCTGGCCTCAGCATCTTTGTCAAGAAAGACACAAATGGGGTCACAAAAGTTGGACGCAACCGAAAAACCACCAAATAACTGAACGGGTACACAACAAGCGCTTAATAAATGCTTGTTTGGCTGGGTATAAAAACAGATAAACCACAGACCTTCCTCTCTAGGTACTTATAATCTAATAGAGGTGATGCTCCTATATACAGGTGAGTACCAGTGACAGAAGATGCTAAGTGCAAAGAAAGTGTCCGGTCATATTGTCATCTGGAATCTGATGTGGAATAGAACACTGTCAGTAGAGGTGGAAAGAAGGAGCCTGTTGGATCAGGACAAGTGTTTTGGAAGAAGTCTCTCTTGACTTGGGCCTGCGAGGCATAGGGGGTCTCCCATAGGGAAGTCAATGTGCTTTTGAAAGCTGCAGTATAATGTGTGTTAACCTTATGGCTGATCATAGTGGATACAGCTGGTCTTAGAATCAGGAAAGGTGGGTTCAAGATCTGTCTCTAACACACACTGATGCCTAACTCATTAAGTCATTTAATGTCTTAGACAACTCTCTAAGAATATTAATTGCAGGGCAGATATTGACTCTATCGGTGGAGGAAGTTGTCTCACTATGAGCTTCCTACACCAATGAAATCCATAGTCCTGACAAAAATAAACCTAAACAGTCTATTCAGTTCACTCACAAATTTAACAGGGAGAAGCTAATGTATATTGGGGCAGTGAGACAGGTCCATGGATGGAGCACCAGGCCTGGAGTCAGGGAGACCTGAAGTCAAATTTGACCTCAGACACTTACTAGCTGTGTGACCCTAGGCAAGTTATTTAACCCCTATTTACCTCAGTTCATCATCTGTAAAATGTGGACTCACCAGAGAAGGAAATAGCAGAACACCTCAGTATCTTTGCCAAGAAAAGCAGATGGATGAGTCTGTAGGGTCACGGAGAGTTGGACATTGGCTGAGTAAAAACAATAACAAGAGAAACGTATATGCGATTTTAGAAGAACTTAATGGCTCCAAAACGGAGACAATTTTCCTTACTGGGACCAATGCTGGGAGAACTCACTAGAAACTTGTTTATACTATGAAATATTAGGGTAGGTGGCAATTCAATGAACACATGACCCCCTCCTCCCCCCCGCCCCCTGCCTTACCTTCCACTTAAAGTACTTAACAAGATGCTATAGCCTTGATAACTTCTTAGGTAAGAGCACGTCTGTGAATTTTTGTCTTGTCTTGTCCGCGTCCGTGACACTTCCCTGCCGTCTCTGCCTCTGTTGTCAGACCATCTCCATCTCTATGTCTGGAAACTGAAAACTTGGAGTTTGTCCCCCAGCCACCCCAGTGGGGCCCAGGCCTCCACGTCATTCCGCCACCATCTCCCCACTCTGATCCTTCCCCACTTTCCAGCACTCTTTTTTTAGGTTCTCTCCTTCCAGTAGGATGTAAGATCTTTAAGTGCAGGGATTTTCTTAGTGTTGTATTTATATCGCCAGTGATTAACACAGTGCCTGACAAATAGGAATAATAAGCACTTAATAAATAAATACTCTGTCTGCTGATCAAAAGCATTAAACAAAGTGAGAATAACCAAACTTAATCGAGGTGGAAAGAAACCGAGTGCTTCAAGTCAGTGGATAAAATGAAATGATGTTATAGAAGAAGGGGGCTGGAGTTGGTCAAGGAGAAAATCATGCACTATGGTACTTGTGTAACGTAACAAGCTAACAGATTCCAGCATTTGAGTGATCTGTTGGAGAGGGTACAGCTAAGGCCCTGAGAGAGAACTGCTTGGGGACATGGGAGGTAGGCAGGGAGGGGGGAAGGGGAGTGAAAGTGGACAAAGGATCCTCTTTCTCCTTTGTGCAACACTGAGATTACCTTCAATTCACATTATATGTGTGTGTGTGTGTGTGTGTGTGTGTGTGTGTGTGTAGTGTCTACTTAGTTATTTTAATGTTGTATCTTCTCCACTAGATGGCAAGCTCTTTGAGTGAATGCAGAGCAAGTTTATTTTGGAGCGGGGTTGAATTTTTTTTTGCCTTTTTTGTATCCTCAGCATTTACCACAGGTACATATTGAAAGCGCTTGTTGCCTATCTGATTCTAAAAATCATTGAATCATAAATTTAGAGCTGAAATGCATCTTTTTTTATTTTTGCTTTTTTTTGGAGGGGAGAAGGCAGTGCGGTTGGGGTTAAGTGACTTGACCAAGGTCACACGGCTAGTAAGTGTTAAGTGTCTGAGGCCACATTTGAATTCAGGTTCTCCTGACTCCACAGCCAGCACTCTATTCACTGCGTCACCTAGCTGCCCCTGGAATGTATCTTAAAGGTCATCTATTCCAACCTCTTTATCTTTTAAAGTGAGGAAATTGAAGCCTTGAGAAGATTAAATGACTTTCCCAAGCTCACCCAGGTAGTAAATGACAGAAGTGGAATTCAGATCTAGGTTCTCTTACTCTAAATCTAGCTCTCTACTACACCAGACTACTGCCATCAAAGCAAACATTCTACCTCTGTATTCATCCTTATTCATCTGTGACAAAAATCATTTCCAAAAGTGGTTTATTTGACTAGTATATTTTTTAATTGGTACTTTAGTTTTCCAGACCTCTGCTAATGATCACCCCATTTGTATTAATGTAGATCATTTATTTCATACCAAAGATGATTTTTTTCTATTTTATTTTTCAGTTGTTCATGGTGGACAATGGAGCAGATGACTGGAGAATAGCCATGACTTATGAGCGTATTTTTTTCATCTGCTTGGAAATACTGGTGTGTGCTATTCACCCCATACCCGGGAATTATACGTTCACATGGACAGCCCGGCTTGCCTTCTCCTATACCTCATCCACTACAACTGCTGATGTGGATATCATTTTGTCTATACCAATGTTCTTAAGACTCTATCTTATTGCCAGAGTTATGCTTTTACATAGCAAACTTTTCACTGATGCCTCCTCTAGAAGCATTGGAGCTCTTAATAAAATAAACTTCAACACACGTTTTGTTATGAAGACTTTAATGACTATATGTCCAGGAACTGTACTGTTGGTTTTTAGTATCTCCTTATGGATAATTGCTGCATGGACTGTCCGAGCCTGTGAAAGGTAAGTTAATTTCTTTCCATGAAAATATCAAGTATGCTGTTGTTTCCCTGCAAAAAGCAACAAGAATTCGGTGCCAAGATTCAGCCCATTTAGTCCTGCTTTTATTGTTCCTGACATCATTCTCTCAAATCATTTCCTTCTGATTCTAATACTAGGTGTGTGTGTTATTGTTGGGTTTTTCTAAATGACCGTAGCAAACCTGCTTTCAAGGCGTATCTGTTTGGTTATATGATTTAGGATAATGTAACCAGGAATATCACTGTTTTCATTTTATCCAGTAACTTGCATGTTTTCTTTCTTATTTACTCTATATGGAGTTTCTGGTCAAGGATTATCTTTGCTTTCTGTGTCATGGTTTATGGCTAAGGAATACATAAATTTGATTTTCACTGAAAATACTAGTTAAATAGAAGTTTTGAGTCATTCCTAGTCCCCATGATCCCAGGACTTTGCAATTCTGCCTGTAACGTTTGTGGCCATTGTGGGCATATCCTATAAAAAATTCACCACGTTAAACCCTCTTCAGGCTTACTGATTCCCAATATATGGGAATAACCCCAGCCAGAAGGACCATCTCTTTCTTACCTAGTCTAAATTAGGAACCTTAAGTCACCCCTAAAAGTTAGGAGATTGGTAAGAATGAGACCTATCCCTGGGAATTGTGCAAAATCTTAGGCTTGAAGAACAATTGAAATCATCTAATCTAGTCTTTTTCCTTCAAGCAGATATGATCTTAGCCCTGTTTTAAAGATGAGATAACTAAGTCCTGCAGGTGTTCAATAGTCTTTCAATTACATCACATTGGAAGTTTGGGCCTACATCTATGGACTCAACACAGTTGGGTTTTTGTTTTGTTTTTGTTTTGTTGACTTTTGGAGGACAATTGGGGGTAAGTAACTTGCCCAAGGTCACACAGCTAGTTTTTTTGTGTGGGTGTTAAGTGTCTGAGGCCGGAACCGAACTCGGGTCCTCCTGACTTCGGGGCCGGCGCTTTACTCACTGCGCCACCTCGCCGCCCATCACAGTTGTTTCTTTGTTTTGGAGGAGAGCCAACAGTGAGCTAGGAACCATGATGATATTAAACTTTCTACATTTATGCCTGGTGTCAGTCAATTGATAGGGAGTATCTAAAGATAATTAATAGTTTTTCTCTTGTCTCTTCACTGACTACAGTTTTGAATGCTATCAAGTTCTGAGGTAGAGGACTTGTGTATGCTAATGTTTAAAATGAAAAGTCTTTATTGAGAGAAAACCCTCTGAAAATGCCTTTGAAATAATTTGCTATTGTTGCTTTCACAAGGAGAAAAACTGGTACAGTGTTAAATGTAAATACCTCTGAATTTTGCCTGCTTCTTCTTCAGTTTTAATTATGATAGAAGGACCAAGAGTAAAGTTTTTGTACAAAAGAAATAAGTATATGAAAATTAATTCTATGTGTTTTGTGATGATCTAGAGACCTTGAAAAATTGAAGAAATAGAGGATTTTCTTATTTGTACAGCCTGCATTCTTAAGATATAGTATATTCCTGTTTATCTCGCCAGGGTGAACCTTAAAAAACTTTTTTAAAAAAGTCCAATAGCCATCCTTGTGGTTTGAGTCAATCAACAGGTGTTTATTAAGTACCTACTATATGTCAGACATTGTGTTAAATGTTGTGGATAAAAAAAATAAGGCAGAAAGACAGTTCCTACTCTCAAGGGGCTTGTAATCTAATGGAGGAGACAAAATACAAACAGCTATATGCAAACAGGATATAGATAGTTACCTCTCTGTCTATGGTAAATTGAAAATAATCAGAAAGAAGGCACTAAGATTAAGGAGGACTAGGAAGGGTTTTTTTTGTAGAAGGTAGGATTTTAGCTGAGACTTGAAGAAAGTTAGGGAATCTTGGAGGCAGAGATGAGGAGGGAGAGAGCTCCAGGCATGGTGGACAGCCAGTGAAAATACCAGGTGTTAGGAGATAGAGTGATTCAAGAGTTATTTCTAATATTCAATAGAAAATTAATTCAAACATTAGCCAGATTGTGTCCCCCTATGTTCACTAAATGTTGTGTATACTATGGCACAGTTATTCTTTTTTAGTAGTAGTGATATCACTTAGCACTGATCCCCATTTTAGAGATGAACCAATTGCATCACTGAGAGGTTAAGTACTCAGTTTCCCAACATTATGCAGCTCATAAGTGATGGAGTCCAGACATAAGCTATGGTCTTCTAATTACAATACGAATGCTTTTTTCTGCTTCACTGGTGCCTCTTGTGATGATAACAAATTTATTTAAGTTTTTTCAGGGTGACAAAGCACTTCTCTCATAGCTCAGGTATTTTTTTAAATGTTTAGTCTTAAGACTATCTGAAAGGATATATAATTATTGTTCATTGATTGACTGGGTACCTCATTTTTTCTTATTTTAAATAGTATTTTATTTTTTTAATTACATATAAAGACAATTTTAAACATTTTTTAAATAAAATTTTGAGTTCCATGATGGAAAATGCTATCCACATTCAGGGAAAGAGCTATGGAATCTGAATGCAAATCGAAGCATACTGTTTTCTATCTTTTTTTTCTTTCTAGTGGTTTTTTCACTTTTGTTCTGATTCTTCTTTCTCAACATGACTAATGTGGAAATATGTTTTAAAAAAATAAAGTAAAATTTTGAGTGCCGAGTTTTCTCCCTCCCTCCCTTTCTAACTAAGACAGTAAGCAGTATGATATAGGTTATTTATATGTAATCATGTAAAAGCTATTTCCATATGATAGCTCAGGTATTTTTTTAAAAAATCTTTAGGATGCCTTTGAGAATAATCAAGTTGCAAAATCACAATTCGAAAGAAATTTCTTTTCCTTATATTAAAGAGTCTTAGAGAAGTAACAAACAATTCTTCAGAAAGCAATCAGTTAATAAACATTATCTGCTTATGGTGTGCCAGACCCTGTTCTTGCTTGAAATTGAAGTGATTGAAATTAAAGCAGTCTAAAGGAGCTTATATTCTAATGGGAGAGAAAAGTAAAGAGTGAATAAATACAAAGTAAATACCAGGTAATTTGGGAAAGAGAAAGGGCACTAGCAGTTGAGATGATCAAGAAAAGCTTGATGAAGAAAATGATGACTGAGCTTTGTCTTAAATGGAAGAGATAGGGGCAGCTAGGTGGCACAGTGGAATAGAGAGCGCTGGCCCTGGAATCAGGAGGACCTGAGTTCAAATCCAGCCTCAGACACTTGACACTTACTAGCTGTGTGACCTTGGGCAAATCGCTTAACCTCAATTGCCTTGCCCTTACCCCTCCAAAAAGAATAGGAGAGAGGGACTCTATGAAGCATAGAAAAGAAGGGAACACATGCCACAGATAAGAAAAGTGATAAAGATGGAGTCTCAGCTTATGTGAGGAACAATGAGAAGGCTAGTTTGGATGAAAAGCAGAGTGCAAGATGGTGAGTAATATATGGTGACGCTGGAAAGACAGGTTAGGGCCAGGCTTTCAGACCTGAACAGAGGAGTTTGTTTTATCCTGGAGGCAACAGGAAGCCACTGGATTTTGTGAAACAGGAAAGTCATATGTTCAGATATGCACTTAATGAAAATTATTTTGGCAGCTAGGCTAGAGATACAGAGACTTGATGCATGAAACCAATTAGGCTGTTACAATGATGTAAGTGAAAGATAAGGGCTGTGAGTAGAGAGAAGAGGTTGAATTTGAGAGATGTTGTGGAGGTGAAAGAAGAAAGACTTCACAACTGATTGGATATGTGGGATGAGGGAGAGAAGAGCTGAGGATAATTCTGAGATTGCCATCCTGGGAGTCTGGAAGGATGCTGGTGTTGTGGACAGAAAGAGAGAAGTTTGGAAGAGGAAGAGTTTGGAGGAAAAGATGATGAATTTTGTTTGATAATGTTGGGTTTGAGATATTACTAGAATATCCCATTTAAAATGTCCAATAGGCAATTGATGAAGTGGGAATGAAGTTCTAGGGAGAGACCAGAGTTGGCTATATAGATCATGTCAATTGAGGTGATGGTTAAACCTATAAGAGTGTTAAGGGTAATCAAGGGAGAGCCTAGGACAGAATGTTGTGTAATTAAGGTGTGATGTGGGTGATGAGCCAGTAACAGAACCAGTAAGGGAGAACTAGAAGAGAGTAGTGTCACACACACACACACACACACACACACACACACACACACACACACACACACACACACACAAACCAGAGAGGAGGAAGTAAGTATTCTGCAGATAAATTGAAAAGGCTAAGTAATGAGAAAGGACTAGGTTTGGTCATTAAGAGATCATCAGTCTGGGGCGGCTAGGTGGTGCAGTGAATCCGACCCTGGAGTCAGGAGGACCTGAGTTCAAATGCGGCCTCAGACACTTAACACAAAAACTAGCCGTGTGACCTTGGGCAAGTCACTTAACCCCAATTGCCCTCCAAAAAGAAAAAAGAAAAGAGATCATCAGTCACTTTGGTGAGAGAGCCTTTCAGTTGAGTGATAAAGTTAGAATTCAGATTGCCAAGGATTAGGCATTGAGTGAAAGTAGAAGTACAGGCAGTGAGTTTTAACAGCATTTTTAAGAAATTTGGTTGAGAAATACATGATGATACAACTTAATAAACATAACTTTACAGTGTTCTTATAATTCACCTCTGCCTTGGTATTTGCAAAGGCTGTCCCCAAACAAGATAATGAAAAATGGAAAAAGGAAAAGAAATCAAGCTTCCTTTTATAAAAGGAAATCCTGGTCCCTGCCAAGATCCCAGAAAACATAGAAATTTAGGGTCTGTAGCAAGTGACATTCCCTCACCCTCAGGTGAGAATCCATACTGTTCTGGTTGAAAATTCATCCGTGATTCCTTTTAGCATGTAGAGTAATATAACTGGAGGTTAGGACAAAACATCTTCAGATGTTCCTTCATACACCAGTTATACCAAAATGTCTCTTGAAGTTCTTTAACACATAGGATAATCTCAGTGAAGATGCAAACACAAATTTTCTCTGGTTTCCTGCATCATAGAGCTCCTGAAATTTCCCCAAAGGATCCTTTTTGCAGGAAGGGTGGAGGGAGAGGAAAGGCAGTTGGGGTTAAGTGACTTGCCCAAGATCAAATGGCTAGTAAGTGTGTCAAGTGTCTGAGTCCAGAGTTGAACTCAGGTCCTTCTGACTCCAGGGCCAGTGCTCTATTCACTGTGCCACCCAGCCGCCCCCCCAAAAAATGATCCTTAATTGAATTCCTAATTCATTTCTCAGTAGGACAAGTAGGTGAACTTAAAAAGAAAACTGAAAAGCACCAAGAGGTATGAGACACCCCTCAAAAAGCTATTAGCCCTTGAGATTTATTACTCAGCTAATAGGCAAACCTTATCCACTGGACCTGCAGCCCATAAGGATCTTAGGAAAACTCTCTGCACTCATACCACAATAAAGCAAGTAGTCTACATATGCTCAAAAGTAAAAAAGAAATAGAATGAGCCACAGAATTCCCCAGGCACCAGTATTTTAGGGAGTGCAAAATCCATACCATTCACATTAACTATAATACTTGTAATGGACACAGAAACACAACAAATATTAATACCTAACTTTTGTTTGAACGTGCATGCCAACAAAATTGGTCTGACTTAGAAAGTAAACACACAAGGAAATGAATTGTCTTATTATGGTCTAAAACAAAAAAAGAAAAAAAATGCTCATTTTCCCCTAAAAAGCTAGGATATCCCAGAAGGAGAGAGTACTAGATGAAGAATCTCTCCAGGGGTCCCTGAAAATGTGCAAGGGACTTAAGCGTGTCCTGGACCAAGGCCATATAGTGTATCCCCAACTTGCTCTTGCCCTGATTGGCTGTAGCCCCAGAGAGTGGCTATTGCTTTCTGTTCTAGGGGTAAATCTAGAACCCTAGTGGCTGCTCCTGCTACTTCAGCTCAAGAACTCCCACTTTTGCGCTCCCCATTAGAAATGTTAGTAGACAGAATAAACCTTTATCAGAAGTATTTAATAATATGGCATAGTAAAAACAGTTGGTGTAACCTTCCCCTGCTCCCCAGCAAGAAAGGTATACTTTCCCACAAATACAAAGAGCATCCACAGAAAGAGTGGGCTCACATTTAAAGTGCAGGGATGGTGCGGCATATATGTAGCATACACACGTGGCGAAAGAGAATACTTCTCGTGTTACTTGTAGGGCCTGGAAGTTCTTTGTGTAGCCCTCGTGTATAGCCCTACCTTTTTAGTGCAATTAATCTGCTCGATGCTCATCGTCCTGGATCTCTCCTTTCTTGAGTCGTGTATTAGCGATACTCTCCACCAGATAAGGCTCCCTGAATCTGCCTCCTCCCTAAGGTGACTGTCTCTTTATATCCCGCTTTACATTTTGGTTGATTCTCAGGGTACATCTCTTCTCCTGGCTAGATGAATTGTCTGTTGTTAGTTCAGGAGATCCGAGGACGTGGTCATTTGGGTGGAGATGGAGTGATGGTGAAATACTGCTTCCCCTTTGCTGCTTTTTGGTATGAGTGAAGGGGTCTGCCTCCACAAAGTGTTCTGGGCCTGAAATCCCTCATTGCTGAAGGAGCAACTTCATTACTGTATGAGATAATCAACTAAGCAAAGACTGTTTCCTGTACAATTTCAGATGCCTCTATTCAATGGCCAAGGCCCTAAAATCCTATCAAATTATTTAAGGACTTATTCATAAATTTATTGTGGGGTTGTAGGAAAATTCCATAATTGCTACTTAGATCTTCTTCAATTATGTTTATCTGAGGTGGGAGAGAAACATGCACAGTTAGGTAAGTTTTATCCCCTCTGTAGTATATGAATTAAGCATTGTTTGAATGTTATATTGCAGATAAAATGATTACTTTTGTGCCGAAGGACAGAGAAGGATAAAAAAAACAATGCATTTGCTTCTAGTAAATTCATTTTGGTGCCATATGATCAACTGTTCAGATTCCTACTTTGTGGTTTGACTGTGGGTCCTTCTAAGCTACAGTAGAACATAAAGACTCATAGCTGTATGACATTAATATACATATACTGTATGATTTTAAGTTCACTAAGTAAAGTTTTCATTTGAAGTCTGAGAATAGACTCTTTTGAGAATAATTAAATTTTATGCCTATTAGCCACAGTTCAATAAGGATTTGTGATTTAATATTTTATCTTTCTATACATAGCAAACCTAATATCTAGAAAATACAAATTCTTTATTTTTCATTATTCAGTATAAATTAGAAGAGAGAATCTGAAATGGAAGCTACAGTTTAAAATTGGAGCTACTTTTTTCTTTTTTTAAAATTACTTAGTATTGTATTTTCCCCCAATTACATGTAAAAACATTTTTAACATTCATTTTAAGTTTTGAATTCAAAATTCTCTCTCTCCCTTCCTGTTCCCCATTTAGAAGGCAAGCAATTTAATATAGGTTATACATGTGTAATCATGTGAAACATATTTCCATATAAAGTAAAAGAAAACATAGACCAAAAAAATCAAGAAAAATGAAGTTAAAAAAAAAGTACGCTTTAGTCTGTATTCAGACTCCATCAGGTTTTTCCCCTGGGGATAGATAGCATTTTCATCATAAGTCCTTCAGAATTGTCTTGGCTCATTGTATTCCTGAGAATAGCTGTCATTCACAGTTGATCATCTTACAGTGTTGCTTTTACTGTGTACAATGTTATCCTGGTTCTCATTTCACTTTGCATCAGTTCGTGTAAGTTTTTCCAGGTTTTTCTGAGAGCATCCTGCTCATTATTTCTATAGCACAATAGTATTCCATCACAATTATACACTACAACTTGTTCAGCCAACTGATGGTCATCTCCTCAGTTTCCAATTCTTTGCCACTAGAAAAGAGGTGCTTTAAATATTTTTTGTACATATAGATCTTTTTCCTTTTTGTTTCTCATCTCTTGGGATAGAGACCTAATAGTAGTATTGCTGGATCAGAGGGTATGCACAGCTGTATAGCCCTTTAGGCATAGTTCCAAATTGCTCTACATAATGGTTGAATCAGTTCACAACTCCACTAACAGTGCATTAGTGCCAGACTACATTTTTAGATTATTTTTAATTTGCTTTGCCAGCCATGATTTACAAAATAATAACTAAAATAATTCCTATTTTAATGAAGATTAACCTTTAGAGATGCCTCATTTCCTATTGCGTTTCTTCAGTTTGAACCATGTTACTTGTGTTTGTTTCTTCAGTCCTTATAGGAACAAATCTTGCATCACTGACAACCAATGTAAGACTTGTAAGTGATGCAAATATACTTAGCCTCGGTGATCCAATATGGTTTTGTTTGCATTTTGATTTGTGGCTATACCTTAAATAAGCAGTTCATTTCCTCACTCCTATAAGGTCAAATGTCAGCTGTTACTGATGAAAAAAACAACAACTTGTGTTTTAAAGTATTTTTGTCAATAAGTTACAAATACAATAAACATTTACTAAGCATCTACCATGTGCAGAGGACTAGGAAATATCTTTGGGATTTTTAGATCATATATAGGTCCCTTCCTTCATAGTTTACAGTCTAGTAGAGTGGTGGCACAGCTAGACAGATTGGTGTTACAGTGCATTGAGTGCTGGATTTGGAATCAAGAAGACCAGAGTTCAGATCTGGTCTCAGATTCTCTTTTTCTTTATCTTGTAAATTTATTTATTTTTAATTTTCAACATTAATCTCCACAAGACTTTGAGTAACAATTTTTTCTCTCCCCATCTTTCCCCTATCCCCACCCCAAAATTGCAAGCCTACTGAATACCTCTTCCCCTAATCTGTTCTCTCTTTTATCCTCCCCCTTCACCCCCCTACTTTTCTAGTAGGACAAGATGGGTCTCTATGCCCCAGCACCTGTATATCCTATTTCCCAGTTGCATGTTAAAAAAAACTATTTTTGAATATTTTTTTTTAAACTTTGAGTTCCAGATGGGTCTCAGATTCTTATTAGCTGTGTGACCCTAGGCAAATAATTTCATCTTTGTCTGCCTCAGTTTCCTTGTCTGTAAAAAAAATAGCACCTCTCTTCTAGGATTACTCTGAAGATGAAATGAATAGAGTACTTTGTAAAACTTTAAAGTTCTGTATAAATGCTAGCTACTTTTATACAAAAAAATATTGCCAATATCCAACATTATATGACAAATGCATAAGAATAGGTTCATTTGACCCTGGGCAAGGTACTTACCCTCTAAGTGCCCCAGGCATGTCTTTAAAACTTAGTTAAAAAAAATTTCGTATATACATTGGTTAAAGGAGTTACTTCATTGAGAGTTCCTCATATTAATGAAATCACAGCTCTAGTCCAAAAAAATCTACTGGTAAGGTAAAGGAAGGAGGACATTCTGGACAGTGAAGTTTATTTTTTGAATGCATACCAAACATTTTCATGACAGAAACTATAGCCATAGGTTGACAAGCATCCCCTCCTACTAAGACACCCTAGTTCTGAGCTCAAACAGACCATGTTCGGTCCTAGGGCCAGTCTGACTTATTTGTTTTGTCTCTGGCCCTTAAAACTTAATTTGTCTCATATCTAGGGTCTCCCCAATAGGGATTAACAGGTTTTCTTCTAGAAAGATACTCAAGATGTAAAACAGATTAGGAACAGAACAACTATTTATTTTCTTCATCACAAATCCTTAAAACACAAAATATTAATGAATGTGAATTGACAAAAACTTTAAGCACAATACAATAATCTATAATTCATATTCTGTTGTTTTGGAGAGTTGATACTTAAAATATCAAAGCATGAAACCCTGTGTGACTACTGAATAGGCATTTCACCTTTAACTCAACTCTGTACAACTCATACCAGGTCCACATTTTCCTTTTTTTTGACAAAGCCAGGGCGCAGTTTGAGGTCATTTTCACCCCCAAAAAGCATTCTTGTCACATAGTAGTTCTAGGGAATACCTCCTGCAAGGCAAACATCACTGACAGAGGAAATCAGGAACTCTTAAACTCCTTAGACAGCAACAAGGCCTGAAAAGTCCATCTCCTAGGATCACCCTTTACTAACCTATGCTCAGATAAAGGAACGAAAACCAAGAGACAGGTAAGTCAGGAAAGTCAGTCTCGACCTTACCTATCATAAACATACTCTTATTGCTATAACTAACTGCTGGGGAAAGGTAGGGATTCCCCCCACCTACCCCTGAAAGGGCACAGAAAGCCTTAGAGAGTCCTAACCTGCTTGCTCCTCAGTCAGGAAAAGAGCTCAAGATGGAAGATTCATTCCTTTTTAAAGACTTCCCATTGTAATTCTCTTCCCAGCTTACTGTTCAATCTTCTTTGATTCAGACTCTCCTCTCCCTCATACTACTGTTATGGGGACCAAGGGACGATTAAGGGATTACTGTATCATTCCAGAGTGAAAATTGTCTAGTGCCAAGACAGGATACATATTGTCAGAAATGACTAGGAGAACTCGAGTGAACTCCACAGGCCCATCCCTGTAAAATGAATGCTCCATGGAATATAAAGCCCTAACCTTAGTGGAGGGGGGAAAATTTCTCTTGGTTGTCTCCATTACCTATTACATATAAATCCATCAGCTCTACTGGTAGCCTATGTATTATGAAAGTTGGGAAAGGGAATGGTGTTAATGCGATGTATCCACTCAGTATAATTTTCCTTTAGTCTGTGACATTTGAATGTCTGTTTCTTCTGTAGCCCCAGACTTGGTCTAAATAGTCGATTTCTACCTGATCTTCAGTAAAGCTTAACATATAAGATCATAGATACAGAACTAGCAGAATTTAGAGATCACAAATTCAGCATCTTCATTTTACAGATGAAGAAACTGAATGTCAAGGAAGTTGAATGACCTAAGTTCAGATAGTAGGTAGTAGAGTGATGCTTCAAACCAAGGTCCTCTGTTTCTAATCCACAGCTTTTTTTTCTTATAAATTTAGTAGCTATCGATAAACACAAATATTCAAATATAGATGAATAAAATGTGTACATAAAATTCTAAGTTATTTATAATTCATCTAGATCATTTCTGTGTATATGAGCTTTAATAATATAGTGACAAACTTATTCTATTGATTTTCTTGTATCTTATAAATTTTTCTTTAAGATAATTTTCAACATTTCCTTGACTTCATATACTTGTAGTAAATATGTATCTGTTCCATTTTTTTCTCTTGGTTCCTTTATATTTTATATCATATTTATTAGTATTCATAACATTTTCCTTATTTGTGGTCTAGTAATACTCTTTTGAATGTATATATATAATTTGTACAGATGTTTCCTAAATATATGACATAAGGTTTTAAATATTTTCCCTCTTTTCTTTTCCTCTTTTCTGTTAATAGAAATATTGGTTTGGACCTTGCTCTGGTTAGTTAGACAGACTCTGGAAAAGAAAGGTAAAAAAATTTGTTTAGCACACCAAGGCAGCAGGAAGTTGGGTGTAGCCAACTTAGATTCAAACTACACTGCTTTTTATAGACAGGAGTAAACAGTTTCCACAGAAGCGCAAAAGTGTGTTGATTGGTACAAGTAATCGATGAGGAGATGAGATTAGTGCTACCTCAGTTCCACCCTTATCACAGCGTCTTACAGAGATGGGACTGCTATCTCCTGTAGGCTGGCTGCCCGCATACCCAAAGTCTAAAGAAGTTTAAAAATGGGGTCACTCAGACTGACTGCACAAATAGCTGACTTTGCACATATTTTTTCCTTCAGTTCTCTCATCTCTTCTTCTATTTTCTTTTGTTCTCTTCCCTTTCTCTTCTGTTCTATTTCCCCTGTTCCTCTAACCAACTATAAATCTGAGACAGGTTGTCATAGAGGATAGAATACTGAGTTTGGAGTTAAGAAGACCCAAGTTCAAATCCTGATTCTAATATCTAGTATCTGAAGAGCCCTGTACATATAACTAAACTTCAAAATCCCTCAAGCCAATTGCCTAAGACTTATATACTAAGTTGTAAACAAGTTATGATTGTTTTGGTAGAGAAAATACCCTCAGCAAGAATTCCTGATAGTGTTGATCCATAATAGATCCTTTACATATTCATGTATAAATTATGTTGCTTGGCAAAGACCTGAAATTGAAAAGAAAGAAATTGATCATCAGTTGGACAATAGGTAAAAAAATTGTGGCAAATGAATATAACAGAATATTACTGTAATGTAATTACTATGCTGTAAAAAAAAATGACATGTGATAGAATCAGAGAAGCGTGGAAAGACTTAGATGAAATGATGTAAAGCAAAGTAAATTGAGCCAGGGGGAAAAAAGTAATGACCACAACAACATAAATGGAAAGAGTAACTACCACAAAATAATAAAAACTGAATATTGTGAAATTATAAAGAAAAAGCTCAGCCCCAAAGAAGAGATAAGTGGATGAATAAGTGAATGGAACAGAAAGATTTATTAAGCTCTTATTTGGTGCAAAGCACTAGCTATACTAATATAAAAAGCAAGATAGCTCTTGCTCTCAAGAAACCCATATTCTAATGGGGGAAGGAAACAAGATGTGGGAGATTCAGCAACAAAAGTCAGATGGAAAGTCTCCATGGTCCTTAGGGTACAGCGGCAAAGCAGATGGTAATGCATCTTATTTAATTTTATTTCTACTAATAAAATTATATCCATTTTTATGATGAACCATTTTATAATACCAGGGAATTTTATGGCAAAAACTTTCTTTTCCTTGTCTTCGATAGCTGTGTTTGCTGAGGAGGTGGGGGCTGTAGCACCAAAAGAAACAATTGCCTCTCTGCATCTGGCATGTTCATGATGGCTGTGGGAGACCAGAGACCAGAATAGAAACAGGGCAGTAACATGTGCTTGGGGGAGGGGGGAGTATAGTTTCTATTCTTTACATTCTTGAGTCCTAAGCTATCTCTATTTTGGTCTGGAAAGATAATGGTTGAAGTAGTGGTGGTAGTTCAATTCGAATGGCACACACATTGCTGCTTCAGCTAGGATGGTTTGTCTGCCCTCTGGGTATCAGTTGGCTAGCATTTATGGGAATATCCCTTACCCCTAACCTTCTTTGTCTTCAGAGTTTAGGGTCAGTGGATATGGAGCATTGCATACATTGTCAGGCAATTTTGATTTGTTGACCAATTTTACCTTTTTTCCCCCTTCTTCCTCTTTTTCTTTGTTTAAAAAAAAAAAAACATTATTATATGAATCTCCAGGAGGTAAAGAGGATGGATACAGGGGGAATGGTATAAAAAGAGAGCTAGTTTCTGATCAATAATATTTTAATGGATGAAAGATGTTATTTCAGAGATATATTAATCTGCGAATTGTTGAATTATTAGTTTTAAAGGTGATTATTTTTTTTTAAGTTTTAAAGGTGATTATTGATATTTGTGTTTCTTTTTTCAGGAACTGCCTTCTCTGATCCTTTGACCACTTATCTCTTGGGAAACGGATCTTACTCTTAAAATTTTATATCAGTTCCTTATGCATTTGGTCAGACTTCTATCTGAAATACTTAAAGCCAAGCTTTTCCCTAATCTGCTTCTTCCTATTTTATTATGGATGTTTGACATTTCTTATACAGAGATTTTTCCTTTTCACATAATCAGACCAATCTATTTTGTTTACCATAATTTCTTCTATTTCTTGAATAGCCAAAAATTGCATATCTTTCCACAACTGTGATAGATGTCACATTCCATTATCTTCCCATATTTTGTTAGTTTTTTAGAAGGAAATATACTTGTTCTTATTCTTCTAAGATTAATCCTATACCAGCCTAATACATATATATGCATCCTTAAAATTGAAAATAGTTTTTATATTATTAACCCAATAGCACTATTATTTCCCTCCTCTGGCTTAATTTCTTTTTTTTTCTCACATTTTCTCCCATTTCTCTAACTCCGTGACTTGTATTATTCTTTTTGCTTCTCTTCTCTTTTTTGTCAAATGCATTTCTAGTATTACAAAGCCATAAATGGTCTTCTGATAACAAACTAATCTACACAGTATTATTTCACAGAATCCCAGAATTTTGAGAGTTGGAAGGGACCTCAGTAACCATCCAGTTCAATCCCAAAATATAAACAATCACTTATGTCACAATATAAGGAACATACCTCTTCAAGGCAAGGAAACCTGCTACCTCAAGGTAGTCCTTTCTACTTTTCTATGACTTAAATGGCTAGAAAGTGTTTTTAATCCAACCTAGTTTTCCTAATCTAGCCTAAATTTGCCCCTTTGCAACTTTCACCTATTATTCCCATTATTTTATTATTCCTATTATTTTAGGAAATTCCTAAATAATAAATATTCCATTTATCATTCCTATTATTTTCGGAGGAAACAGAACAAGCTAACCCTTCTATAGCTGAAGGTAGCTATCATACTCCTTCTAAACATGCCCAGTTGCTTCTTGTGACATGGACCCAGGGCCCTTTACCATCCTAGTTGCCCTGTCCTGGATACTCCATCTTATCAATGTCCTTAAACTGGGCTCCCAGAAATGAACATAATATTCCAGGTGAGGTCTAATGAAAAGAACAAAATGAAATGATCCCCTTCCTATTTCAGAAAGCTATGTCGTCTTAAGGCAGCCCAAGATCACATTAATTTTTCTGACTGCTACATCTCACTATGGCAGTTATCTTTTTCATAATAATTGCTATCCTGTATTTCTGAAATTGATTTTTATTCCCAAGTGTAATGGAGAACCCATTGGAGTTTGAGCTTTGTTCCCATGTAGGATGGGACAGGGGGTTTATATCGTCACTAAAGGATATGAAATGATATGTAACAGATAGCATTGGTCAAGAAGAGTGTGACCCACTCTTGACCTAAAAAGGAGTGATTCTGCCCTCTGTCACTCCCTTCTGCCAATCATATAGGGACTCTTCCTTGAATTTCCCATGAGAAGTGGGTATCTTCTCCTCCCACCTCTTTATCCTCACTCCCTGGGAGAGAAGCTGACTGCTCACACGTAATGGAAAGAGCACATGGGCTGAGCTGCAACCTGAGCCTGCAACTAGACCTCAAGACTGTGGCTGCCTCTTCAGTTTTGTGTTTATTTTCGTGAGCAGAGGCAACTGAACAATCATCACAAGAGATGGACTTTTCTAGGGTGACTATCATGACAGTTCAGAGATTCTGGGTTCCTCACTCAAAACTGACAGATAGCAGGAGGAGTTTTATACAATCAAACCCTTCTTGAAGAAGATGACCATTGCCAGGAGGATGAACCCAAGCCATTTGCTGATTTACCAGAAGATTTCGACCTTGAGAATTGCTCCAAAAATGCAGATTAAGGTGAAAGTGAAATACGTTTCATGTTCTAGTTTAACCTCCCAAAAGAACGTAATAGGGGCGGCCAGGTGGCTCAGTGAGTAAGAGCACCGGCTCCAGTGTTGGGATGACCTGGAGATCTAATCCTGGGCTCAGACACTCAGCACCACACCCAGAAATAACTGGCCATGTAACCTTGAGCAAGTTACTTAACCCCAATTGCTTAAAAAAAAAAAAGAACATAATAGAAGTTATGAGCTACCATTTCCTTTTTGAAGTTTTTCTCAATGAACACTTATGAATTGTTTCATTGTAAGCATTTCTTTTGTGGCAAAGGAAATAAACAGCTGTCCCAAATCTGATCTACTTCCTACATTTCTAGGCTAGACCCTGTTCATCCCTTTGAGGAGGAACCTAGCCTTGAACCAAACCTAAGTTTTGAGAAATTTTTTTTTCCAGGTGCTCTCATGTAGGGTATATAATAAGCCACAGACAATGAGAAAAGTTCTGAAATCTTTCTGATCCTGATTCTCACTCTTCAACCTCATAATCAGTGGAGTCCATTTTTAAGAAGTCTGACTAGTAATAGAGACTATGTAATAGTTTGTATGCCTAAGCATTGTGTTCTGACCATTAGCTAACTGGTAAATTTGGCCCTTGAAGATCACAGTGCTTAGTATTACAGTGATAAGATTATCATAGTACAACTACATATGACAAAATTGCTCTTCATGTACAGCACTTATTCTTGATGTGGTGGGTCAGTGGCAAACGGTGATGTATAATTTTTTTTAAAGCAATTGGGTTTAAGTAACTTGCTCAAGGTTACATGGCCAGGTGTTTCTGGGTGGATGCTAAGTGTCTGAGCCTGGATTCAATCCCCAGGTCATCCCGACACTGGAGCCGGTGTTCTTACTCGCTGTGCTACCTGGCCACCCCTATGATGTATAATTTTTGAAGACTCTTCTCATGCATATTGCTTTCAGATCAGTAAATGTATTATATAAAGTATGACTTTTTTAACCTACTGAATTCGACTTCTAACTAGCAGAAACTTTTTCACAGTAATCTTGTTGGACTACTTTGGTGTGTCTCTGTCTAAACACTGTACTTACTTTTTGCCTTCAAGGAAAACTGCACCTTGTGAAACCAAAAACGAAGACAAAACCCCACCATTGTTAGATTCCAGAATGTATCTGGGTCTAGACCTAAATTGATCAATATAAAATTAACTTCAAGGCTTTAAGTTAATTCAGGCTATGGCAGAAGTTTTACATCCTATACTTCCTTCAGTATTCTTGTTCAAAATTTAAATTTATTTTTTATTCTGAACTTAACGAACATTTAAAAATTTCCATATATAAAGTAAAGAGGATTACATGTAAAACTACAAACCTCTATTATCTACTGCTTGTTTTAATATATATATATACATATATATATATATATATATAATATTTTTCTAAATAAAAATATACAGGGGCGGCTAGGTGGCGCAGTGAGTAAAGTGCCAGCCCTGGAGTCAGGAGGACTGAGTTCGGATCCAGCCTCAGAAACTTGACACATACACAAAAAAAACTAGCTGTGTGACCTTGGGCAAGTTACTTAACCCCAATTGCCCTCCAAAAGGCAATAAATAAATAAATATATGTATGTATGTATGTATATATATATATATACACACACATAATAAATTCAACATGTTAGTTTTAAAACTGCCTTATCTGTGTCTGTGTTCCCTTCTGGACTTCCTTATATTCTCAACAATGCATTTTTAAAACATGCTCCATTTACTCTTTTTTCTTTCTTTTTTTTTTTGGTGGGTTGGTTTTGTTTTTATTTTTGTTTTTGGCAACATGATTGCTAATTCCCTTCTATCCTTCCAAATCTCCCACACCTTAAAAAAAAAAACCAGCCTAATCCCTCTAATGAACAAACCTAGTCAAACAAAACAAATCCCTACATTTTCCATGTCCAAAAATGTGTGTCTCATTCAGCACCTCCATTGCTCTTCTCTCAGGAGCTGGTAGATTGTTTTACCATGGGTCCTCTAGAATTATGTTATTCATTGCATTAGAGTTCTTAAGGCTTTTCTAAGTTGTTTGTATTGACAGTGTTTTTGTTATTTTATGAGTTGTTCTGGTTCTGCTCACTGCTTTTTCCATCAGTTCAAACAAGTCTTCACAAGTTTCTCTGAAGCTGTCCCTTTTCCCGTTTCTTATAGCATAATATTACATTAAATTCATACACAAATTCAATACACCGTGCCTTTCACCAATAAAAGAGTACTCCCTTAGTTTCCAGTTCTTTGTTACAACAAAAAGAGTGCTATACATATTTTTGTACCTACGAGTCCTCTTCCTCTTTCTTTGATCTCTTTGAGGTGTAAGCTTAGTACTGAGATCACTGAATATAAGGGCATTGAAAGCATGGTTCCAAATTGGTTCCACTATGGCTTCCTCAGCTCACAGTTGTACTAACCCTGCACTCATGTTCTTGTCCTCCTTCAGCCTCTCCTACAACTGTCATTTCCTTTTTTGTCATCCTTGTCAACCTGATAAGGTATGAGATGGGATTTCAAAGTGGTTTTAATTTGCATTTCTCTATAATTATTAATAATTTGGAGTCTTTTGTTCTACAGTTATTGATTGCTTAGATTCCTTTCCTTGACCATTTATTCATTAGGGAATTGTTATAATTAAATATTCCATTTTTTTCTGTGACTTAGCTAGTAGAAATTAATAAGAATTATTTAGGTCAACAGAGATCATAAGTAAAGTGCTTCACATACATTATCTCATTTCATCTTCACAGCAGATAGTCTTATTATATGAAATAGATATTTTATTATCCCTATTTTAGGGATAAAGAAATTGAGTCTCAAAAAAATTAAATGTCTTGCTCAGAGTCATAGAACTAGTAAGTTTTAATGGCAGGATTTGAAACCAGGCCTTCCTGACTCTATGTCTAGCAGATATATGTCGTATGTCATATGAACAGACACTATCTCGTATGTCATATGAAAGGCATTATACCTGGCCTTCTTTAATACTGTACTGAGTAAGTTATAATAATAGCATCATCAATTCCTGCTTTCCTGTTGGTATAGGTATTGGTTGTTCAATACAATAATAAATATCTCATGAAATGAGAGATTTAGAGAAGAAGAGTTCCTGAGTTTCCGTAGTGGCTTGCTAATATACTATGGGAATTCTCACACTCTGACTATAATGTTTGAGGCAGTTTTCCTACTTTAGGGTTCGACTTTTGTGTGTTGCTTGCTACAGTTTATATACATAATTAGGTCCATGGTGGAACTTTGAGCATTGTTCATATTCCTTTCCTCATCTCCACCCTGTCTTATTAAATTCAGAATTCTTGTGCCCCTAGCTCATCTTTTCTTCTTATCATTCTTGCACCTGAATTACCCAGACTTATCCCTTCTCTTCACTTCCAGCAATATTATGTATCTGTGTGTCAGTACCTTGTAAATAGTGGGTTTTAAATAAATATTTGTCAAATGAATAAAATCTAAATAATACACGATAAGAAACTGCCTCCTGGGGAGGCTAAGTGATGCAGTGAATAGAGCACCGACCCTGAAGTCAGAAGGACCTGAGTTCAAATCCGGCCTCAAACACTTAACACAAAACTAGCCATGTGATCTTGGGTAAGTCACTTAACCCCAATTGCCCTGCCTTCCCTCCTCCAAAAAAGAACTAAAAAAAAAAAACTGCCTCCTGCAATAAGTAGTATTATGACATCAGATTCAAGATTCTTGTTCTACCCAATGTATTTTCAAAAGCCTTGTATTCCAATAATGATAATGTTGATCTATTTACCATATGAAGTGATTTAAGAAATAGCTAATAAAAATTAGAATAATATGAAATAAAGTTTTCATTATTTCAACTACAATTGACCTCTGCTATGTCCTAATCTATTCCACTCAAACTTTTATAATTTTAGTTAGTATGAAAAGTTTAATAAAGCATAATCAGGAAGCATATATTAATTTAAAATCTCTGTGAAGCAATAGAGAAGCAGTTCCTGCACTTTGGGGAGTGATTTAAATGGTAATTCTAGAAAGATGAATCTTTCATAATATGGAATGGTCACGCACAAGGAATCAAGAGCTGTTTGGCAGGTATGGTATTGTTCTTCTTTCCTTAGAAGTGTTTTCATGTCTCTATGCCGCTGACTTTTTATCTACGGTTTTTTTGGCAATTACTAATGGATTTTATGTGTTCCTAATAACAACAAAAAGATGCAAGTTACTTAAATAGATAAAGTCAGAGGGGACTCCCCTCAGGTTCCTAAATGGGCTTGTGCATTACACTTGTCCATTCTCTATGTTGAATGGCTTGGGCAGAACAGGAGAACTAATGTTCTAATAATGTCGTTTTTTTCTCACATATTTCTTTCTTTTCTTTTTTTTCTCAAGTGAGTCTTCAGATACAGGAAGTTTTTTGCTCTACAACCTGACTTGTGTCATACTATGTGCTTTTCTCCATAAATGCTGTCTGAAAGTCAGGTTAATAAGAAAACTAGACAACTCAAGCATCCCTTCAGTCAGAAAAGCTTGTTACAGGGTGGTTTTTCCTAACCAATCAGCTGGAGGACTTCTGAGAAACAATTCAACAGCCTCCTAAGGGAAGGCACCACTTAACAGCCAGGTTAAAAAATTCCTTAAATCCTGTCTTTTGTGAGTCAACACATGTTGAATGGTGCCAAGTGATCTCTTTGAAAAATAATGTAAGAATTTTTTGATGGGTTTTACCTAGGTTAATTTTTTTTCTAGAGACTTTTTCCTACTTAGTACTCTGCTGACCTCCTGTTTACTCATCATTTTCCTAGGAACCAGGACAAAGAAGTGTTTGCAGAGTGAGAGAACAGGTAGAAACACTATTTTCAATATTCTAAGTTTTCTCACACATTATCCTTCAACGATGTCAAATTCATTTCAAACTCTATTATATGGAGAGATTAATTTTTCTGATTTTATTTTGGAGTCAGGAACAACATCTAAGAAAAAAGGAGTAGTTTCCAATAAGCCAAGATGAGATTCCCATTAAAGTAAGTATTGTAGTATATTTTATACTAAATTAACACTGCTTTTAGTGAAATCTTATTCCTAATTGAAGATTAATGATCATTTAAATGGCTGTTTAATACAGTATACCTAATGATTTAAATATTTCTGCTAATTCTTGCTATCTTGATGATTGTACAAATTTGTTTTTATATCTGTTAATTGATATGTTTGCATACATGTATGTATAGGTGTGTATATATATACACTATACCAGTCACAAACCATCTAAATCAGGTTCTAAGCTATCAGAGAAATGCTTTAAAATTTTAAGGACTAGAGGTAGCTTTAATCTTTATTAAATGAAAGAACTTTTTTTCAGATTCCTGGATTTCAACTTTTATTGGGCTCAAATAGCATTAGTGGAAACCCTACAGTGAAATGAAGATCTGAAAAACACGTGAGCTGATATTGTGGATAATATCATTGCTTTGGAATGGAGCCCCTGGCACAAACTCAAAATTATCACACCATCATTCTATTACGGGTATCTGAAGTACTGTTCCCAGGGTCCTGTTCAATAACACTTTAAAATTCAATTGTGAATTCCTTCCTCATTGAAAATATGTGGACTCTCTGCTATGGCTATTTACTTTGGCATTGTATGTAAGAGTGAAACCGCTCTTATTGCTGTTATGTAATCATGAATGTTTTGCAATAAAATTCTGTGACTGACACTGCCCTGTGGTCTCTCATTCTGGATGCAGACCAGATTCTACATAATGGAACCTAGGTTAATTGACTTAGAAAAGGATAGCGATGCAAAGACTTTTTCTTTTGGGTTTCTATGCAAATAATCTTAATGGTATGCTGTTAAGAATTATTTCTTATTTATTTGTAAAGAAGCCCACTATTTAACCATTGTAACATGTAACAATGATGGTACAACAACTGATAGGACATTACCAAATGAAAATATTCATGGAAAAAGCTTTATATGTGTGTGCATTTAAAGAATAAACTTATGTAAAGATCTTGATTGGCTAGGGCATTGGATTGAATCTATTAATCTGAAATTCAAGAAGGATGAATGTAAAGTCTTGCGTTTAGGTGTGAAAGATCATCTTTACAAGTATAAGATAAGGGATACATGTCTAGATAGCAGTTGGTATAAAGTATAACTGGGAATTTCAGTGAACAGCAAGATCAATGTAAATCTACAGTATCATATGGCAGTCAGAAAAGGCAATATGTTCTTGGGCTGCCTTAATAGAGGCTTATAGGAAAGTGGTCATTCCGTTGTACTCTACCTTCATCAGACCTCATCTAGATTAGCGGACTCAGTTTGGAGTGCCAAGGTTTATGCATATTGATAAGATGCAGAGTTTCTGGAGAAGGACAACCAGAATGGTGAAAGAGCCTTGGGTTCGTATCATATGAGTACAGGCGAAGGGAACTGTGCATGTTTAGACATGCTGTCTATATGAAGGACAAAGACTAGACTTTGCCCCATGCCTATGAAGGACTGTTATGTGGAAGGAGGCATACACGTCATATGTTTGGCTCCAGAAGGCATAACCACAAGCAATACATGGAAATTGCAAAGAGACAAATTTGGGCTTGACTAGACTGCCTTGAAAAATTGTGGCTTTTCCTTCCTTGGATTGACCTCAAACAGAGAGCACATAATGATTTATTGACTATGTTATAGTGGACATTTTTTTCATACATAAGTTTGAGTAGTTAGTCAATAGGACAGGTAGCTGGTGCAATGGATAGAGCGCTGGGCCTAGAATCAGGAAGATTTGAATTCAGATCTGGTCTCAGACCCTTTACTAGCAGTGTGACCCTGGGCAAGTCACTTAACCCTGTTTGTCTTATTTAATTTATCTGTAAAATGAGCTAGAGAAGAAAATGGCAAACCACTCCAGTATCTTTGCCAAGAAAACTGCAAATGGAGTCATAAAGATTTGGGCACAACTGAAACAACTAGATAACAACAACAAAAATTAGTTGATAAAGTACCTTCCAACTATCAAATTTTGTGATTTTGTGGCCTACTTATTCCTATGATTGATAATCATCACTGTCATATTCAGTTTTACATTCATTATAAGAAACATAGTCCTTGTCCCTAATTACACTTCATCCCAGAGGTTCCCAAGCTTAGTTGGCCTACAGCCCCCTTTAAAAAAATTACTCAGTGCCCCCCTAGAAATCTACTTTCTATAACCCTTTAAGTTTTTTTTAATTTGCATCATTTCAAAAAATTTTTAAATGACACATCTTAAATTTAATAATTTATTGTAAATTTGTGGAGTTTTTTCCTTCATTGAAATTTTGATGATACAACATTGTGTCACGTAGCCCTATAGGATCATATTATAAACAAGTCCTTATATGCACATATTCTGGCCTCTACCTTAACTCTGTTGTACAACAGATGAAACATGTAGGAATGGTTTTCCAAAATTTTCTTCTCTTCTTTCCTTATGCTTCCACTGCCTCCTTATTTTTATTCTGTGCCCCCCAGTCACACCCAATGTTACTACCACCCGCATTGTTCCAGTGCCTCACTTTAGGAGTCTCTGCTTCATTCTCCTGTATCTGCTTTTATTTGGTCATGTATGTAAAACTGAGGTCACTTCTGTGTTTATTCAAATTCCATCCCCAAATTAATATATTTTATGACAATTTTTAATCTACTTAAAACTGATATTTTTCCCCCTCATGAGGATGGGAAGAGGGGAAGGTGGAGATAGATTGTATATAATTAAATAATAGAATGACAATTATAATTCTGTGATGTTGTTCCTCTTTTAAAAATATATTTATTTTAAATTTTAAAATATATTTATTTTAAATTTTAAAATGTATTTATTATTTAAAATTTATCTAAAATTTATTTTAAACATTCTTTTAAAATTTTGAATTCCAAATTTTCTACCTTCCTCTCATCCCTCCACCACCCACCGAGAAAGCAAATTAGATATCGCTTATATACATGAAATCATGTAAAACCTATTTCCATATTAGCCATACTGGAAAAAAACCATGAGAAATAAAGTGAGAAAATTATACTTCAATTTGCACTCAGAGTTCCTCATTTCTCTTTCTTTTTCTGGAGGTGAATAGTATCTTTTTGTTATGAGTCCTTTAGAATTGTCTTGGATCATTTTATTGATCAGAGTAATCAAGTCTTTCACAGTTAATCATCATTATTAGAACACTGCTGTTAGTTTACACAATGATCTTGGTTCTTCTCACTCTATTTTGCCTTAGTTCATATAGGTCTTGCCATATTTTTCTAAAAATTCCCCCTGATCATTTCTTATGGCACAACAGTACTTCATCACAATCATATGCAAAAACTTGGTCACTCATTCCCCAACTGAGGAGCATTTCCTCAGTTCCCAGTTCTTTGCCACCTTAAAAAAAGCTGCTATGAATATATATATAATATGCATATATAATATATATTTTTAAAAAGGCCTTTTTCTTTTATCTCTTCAGGGTACAGATGTAGTAGTGGCTTTGCTCAAAGGGTATATGCATAATTTTATAGCCAGTTTGGCATAGTTCCAAATTGTTCTCCA
Source organism: Petaurus breviceps papuanus (assembly GCF_028583685.1). NCBI lineage: Eukaryota > Metazoa > Chordata > Mammalia > Diprotodontia > Petauridae > Petaurus > Petaurus breviceps. The sequence continues at coordinate 16,964,852 of NW_027185793.1, read as the reverse complement.
GAATGATCAGATCAGTTTACAACTATACCAATAGTCAATTAATGTACCTATTTCCTCTCACCCCTCCAACATTTGTCATTTCTGATAAGATGAGATGATACCTCAGAGTTGTTTTAATTTATATTTCTCTAATCAATAGTAATTTACAGGTTTTTTTTAATATGACTATAAGTAACTTTAATTTCTTCTTCTGAAAATTGCCTGTTCATATCCTTTGAACATTTATCAATTGGGGAATGGTTCATATTTTCATTAATTTAACTCAGTTCTCTATATATTTAAGAATTTTAAGGCTTTTATTAGAGAAATGTGCTGTAAAAATGTTTTATATTACTTTATTGTTTATGGTACCTTCTAGAAAAATGTAGTTTCTTTGATTATCTTTTAAAATTTGGTCTATTTTTTTTTTTTTGCTTTTTCTGAGGTCATGATTGCTATCCCTGCCTTTTTCAAATCAGTTGAAGCACATTAAATTCTGTGCCAGTCCTTTATTTTAACTCTCTGTATGTCTTTATGTTTCAATGTCTTTATGTCTTTTGTAAGCAACATATTCTAATTTCTGATCCATTCTCCTATCCACTTCTGTCTTATGGGTGGATGCTTCCTGTTCACATGCTTAGTTAGGATTACTAACTGTATATTTTCCTCTATCCATTTTCTTCTATTTATTCTTTTCTCTTTCCTTTTATCCTATTGTTTAGTCATTTCAGTTGAATCTGACTCTTTGTGACCCCATTTGGGGTTTTCTTGGCAAAGATACGGGAGTAGTTCGCTATTTCCTTCTCCAGCTCATTATGCAGATGAGGAAACTGAGTCAAACAGGGTTAAGTAACTTGCCAAGGGCCACACAGCTAGTAAGCATCTGAGCCTGAATTTGAACTCAGATCTTTCTGACTCCAGGCCCAGTGCTCTATCTGCTGCACCACCTTGCTGCAACATATAGATGGGTTCTAGTTTCTAAATCATTCTGCTCTCTGAATGGGTAGCACCTCCCATTCACATTCACAGTTATAATTACTAACTGTGTATTATCCTCCGTCCTATTTTCTCCTATCTATCCTTCTCTTTTCATCAGAAGTCTGTTGTGCTTCTAACTACTCTTCCATTGTTTCACCCTTTCTTATCTTTTTCCCCTCCTATTTCCCTATTGAGTAATACAGATTTCTATACCCAACTGAGTTTGTATATATATTCTTTCCTCTTTGGACCAATTCCAGTGAGAGTGAGATTCAAGCATTGTCTCCCCCCCCCCCGTACCATTTTCCTCTCTACTATAAAAGTTCTTTCTTGTATGCCTCTTTTATGTGAGATAGTTTTCCCATTCTGCCGCTTCCTTCCCCCTTCTTCCAGTGCATCCCTTTTTCTCACCCTTTCATTTTTTTAGATCATCCCAATATAATCAATTCACACCCATGCCCTGAGATATGCAGATTCCTTCTAACTGCCCTAAAAATGATATAGTTTTTAGGAGTTACATGTGTCATCTTCCCCTATCGGAATGTTAACAGTTCGATTTTATTGAGTCCCTTATGATTACTCTTTCATGTTGACCTTTTTATGCTTCTCTTAAGTCTTGTGTTTGAATGTCAAATTTTTTATTCGGCTCTGGTCTTTTTATCAAGAATGCTTAGAAATCTTCTATTTCGTTACATGTCTATTTTCCCCCTGAAGGATTATGCTCAGTTTTGCTAGTTTGTTATTGGTTATAATCCTAGTTGCTCTGCCTTTTAGAATATTATATTCCAAATCTTCTGTTCCTTTAACATGGAAGCCACTGAACCTTATGTGTACCTGACTATGGCTACATAATATTTAAATTATCTCTTTCTGGACTGCTTGTGTAATATTTTCTTCTTGACCTAGGTGCTCTGAAATTTGGCTATGATAAAATTAGTGATAACAATTTTTAGGAAAGAAAACAAGTCAAATGGCTCTCTGAGGGGCAATATATAAGGGAGCATGGTAGACTCTGTAATGGTAATGAGATTTGAAGATCCCATAAATATGACATTTCATTTCCATTGATCTTTTCTCATAAAATCTATATGCAACAAGTATGAGAGACTACTGAAAATTAATGAAAGTAATTTGTATGCTTAATGATTATTTTAATATTATTGGTTTACTAATATAATATCACTACTTTGGGTTATTAACATGTTTAATATGTATTGTAATGTTTTCAGAATGAAAATTCATAGAGGTTTCCCAATTTGGGGAGTGAACCCAAAGAATGTGAACAAAGGACATTATAAGAATATCAAAAAATGGGGGTAGCTAAGTGGCGCAGTGAATAGAGCACCGGCCCTGGAGTCAGGAGGACCTGAGTTCAAATCCGGCCTCAGACACTTAACACAAAAACTAGCCATGTGACCTTGGGCAGGTTACGTAACCCAAATTGCCCTCCAAAAAAAGAAAGCAAAAAAAAGAAGAATATCAAAAAGAAATTTCAAAGAAATGTGAGAGTGCAAGTTAATTCAGAAAGTAAGGTCAGACCTAGGAAGTTGAATCAGTCAGTCCTCTGAATTATGTTTATCTATGAATTATTTATCATTCAAAAGTGCCAACTACCTTGCTGGGAACTTATTTATGAGATCAAGAAAATTTTGTCCTTAATGAGAAAGAGGTCCTGAAAGTAAGACATTTGAAAAGCATATTCCTGATGGCAAAGAGTTGAAAATCATATTTGGAGCAGAAAATGATAACCACCAGGGAGATAGGCCACTGTGAAGTTCCCAATAGTAGAAACAGATAATTTATCTTTAAATGAGGCTTGAGTTAATTCCAAGTGTTAATTCATGGAGAAATACCACCAATATTTCAGGCAATAATTAGGTTCCTTGAGTTGCACAGAGAAATGAGCACCTGTGAACAAGTTCCAGCTAAAGTATCTCATTACAAATAAAATCCCAAGAGAGTAATTTTTTCAGAAGAGTATTGTTGTTCTCCCGAGGAAGACTTTGTAGAAGCACGGACCTTTTATAAGACTGGCAAGCTTCTCATTTGGACAAAATGCATTGTTTGATAGAGAGCCTTAAAGGCTCCCTAAATCTGAATATCTGGGGCCTAAGGAGAAGTAACTGGTTTCTTCTTCTTCTACATATCTGAAAAAAAAAACCACCGTACATATGTATGTATACACATGTATATAGATAGATATAGATATTTGTGTGTGTGTATGTGTATCTGTGTGTGTACAGAGAGAAAGGGAGAGAAGAGAGAGACTCAAATTATTCTGTAGCTCTAGTGAACAGCCATGATAGCAGCATTTAGTTTGGCAACATCATTCAGACCAAAGAGGAACCATCTAAATTCCTGATGTGTGTGGACAGCAATTTTGCCAAACTGGTAGCAAATGCAGTGATTCCCTCCACATAATGTAGATATGACCAGAATAACCCATTAGCCAACAGACTACAAGAACAGTTTAAGAATATCCTTATGAACATTGAAATATCCTTATGCTATTGAAATTATCACTGAACTGTGACTATGTAACATCTATTATTCAAGCATTATCTATTTGTGTGTGTGTGTATATGTATACATGTTAGTGTATGTGTGTACGATACTGAATATTGCAGAATCAAAGCAAATGCACAAAGCAGAGTTATCTGAAAAAGTTCACAGAAAACATGCTAAAAAATAAGCTCTTGAGCAAATTTTGTCATGCCACTTAAATTGTATTGGTACCACTTTTAGACATCAAATGCAACCTGGAGTTTTCACTCTAAAATAAGAAGGGACTTATGGGAGTCTCTGGATCCTGATCTTCAGTACCACTCCAGAACCTGCCCTAGCAAATAAAATTTGCATATAAAGCTATGTTGTTAGTTAATAAGCCTAACTCAAGTAGGAAGGACTTTTTCTGGGTAGAAAGAGCCTTAAAGAACGCAAACTTGCTAAAGAAATTGTGACCAGATTCCAAGGGTAAACCTGAAATTGAAAGGTTGTATCCCCTGAAGACTAAAACAGCTAGAATTATGAAACCCAATCTATGAGTAAAAACATGTAAAACTAGATCAAGAAATAAATATATATGGCTCTTATTTGTTTTTTGTTTTTGCACGCTGAGATTTCCTCTCACTGTATTAAAATCATTTTTTGTACCTTAACCAGCTATTTGGGTCTGTGCTGTGCTGATGATCATCTGGAAAGTGCATTGGATCTGGAGACAGAGGACCTTGGTTTGAATTCTGGCTCTGCTCTGTGGCTTTCGGCAAGTTACTTTAGCTCTCTCTGAGCCTTAGTTTCCTCATCTGTAAACTGAATGGGGGAGGGGATACCTGGGGAGGAAGTGGACTGGGAGTTCTAGTAGTTTATTTCAAATCTCCCTTGCAACTCTAAATCCTCTAATGTGTGATGTCATAACTAACATAAGAGGGTTAAATAAGAGAGTAAGAAGTAATATAGAGTGTTTAGTCCAAAGAGGAGGCAATGGAAATGATCATGATAATGCAGGATTCTTTCTGTTTGAGGGTGCCCTATGACATATTGCTTTACTTGTATAAGAGAAACAGAAGATGAGAAAGGAATGAGTTGGTGTTTACATTATTTGGTCTGGGATGGTGTAAGCACCTTGGCGGCAGAAGGAAAAGGAGCAGAATTCAACTGCAGCTTCACTGCTCAATCTTTTCCATCAAATTAGAAGTGTTTTGGATCATGATTCTGTACTTTGTACTACCCCAATCCAAAGGACATATTTTTTTTTACTGATTAAGTGTAACATATAAGTTTTTTCTGGGTCTTATTTCTTCATCTGAAAAATAAGGCTAGGTGTTCTCTAAGACCCTTCTAGCTCTCTTGTTCTCTGAGTCAGATGTATTTATTCAAGAACCAATGAACATTTACTAAGCACTTACTATGTGTAATGTACTATGGTAGGAGATGGATGATATATAAAGGTAAATAAGGCATAGGTCCCATACTCAAGGAACTTAGAATCTCATAGGTCAGAAAGACACATGTTCTGTTTTGTGTTTTTATGTAAGTTTGTGGGAGGAAGAGAGAATGCTATGAGTTCATATAAGGGAGAAATCATTTCCAACTGAGGGAACTGGAGATGCATACATTTGCTTATCTGCAAGAAATTTCTTTAACTGGATATTTTTGGCTATTCTGATAAGGTTTAAACTGGGTGTCATTTATAGGAAAAAGCAATCATTGAACAATTCAGGAGATCCGAGTTTGAGTCCTGGCTCTATCAGAGATTTCTTAAGTTGCCTCAAGCAAATTGAATCATTTATCTCCTATTGTTCATTTAGAAAAACACTAATTATGTACAATGTACTAGGCATGGGGGATTCAGGGGAACAGTTAAAATTTTACAGGAGTTGGGGATCTAGGATGCAGAAGTAATCTGAGAAGGAAAAGAACACTAAATGCAATGGTTTGGAGAAGAGTTCCCAGAGGAAGTAATACCAACAGAGCAGAAAGAGCTAAGCAATCTAAGAGTAATTAGGGAATATATTTCAGTATTGGGGCACACCTTGTGTGAAGACATGGAGAAAGGAACAAGAATGTGCAGTTGAGAGAATAGCTAGTAGTCCATTTTGTCTAGAACATAAACCATGTGAACAGGAGTGTTGTGAAATAAGTCTGGAAAGATAGATTGGAGCCAGATTGTGAAAGGACTGAAATGACAGGTTGAGGAATTTCTATTTTATTCTAGAATCAATAAGGAGCCTCTGAAGCTTTTTGGATGGGAGAGTAACAAAACCAGACCCATACCTTAAGAGGGTTATTTTGATAGCTAAATGAAAGATAGATTACGGAAAGGAGAAAATTGAGTGCACAGACTCTCTGAGCCTATATCTCCTTATTTGTAAAATAAGGAGCTGAGACAGTGTGGTTTAGATGAAAAAGCATAGGACTCAGAGTCAGAGAACTTAAATTTCAGTTCTGCTACTTAAGACTTCCTGGGAAGGCGGAGTCAAGATGGCAGAGTAGAAGCAGGTCCTCCCCACGGCTCCGGCTTCCACCTTCCCCAATCCATGTAAAAAAGGGACTCTGAACAAACTTTGGAGCTGCAGAACCCACAAAATGACACAGAGAAGCTAACCTCCCCCAGAGGACAGCCCGGCAGGCCTGCAGGAATCAGCCAGCACAGCACTCTGGGAGCCGAGCCCAGACCCGCATGAGCCAGAGGTTTTAGCCTCACGGTAGTTCTGACCAGCCACCGGATAGTGGGACTCCAGATCAGCAGCAGCTGTGGCTGTTTCCAGAATTATGAACATATAGATGCGAAGGACAAAGTGAGAGGTCAGTGCAGTCTGGACTTTGGGACCCAGTAAGTGGGAGTGCAAAGGCTTCTGCCCCCAGGGCGAGAAGCTGCTGAGATGCCTGGAACAGGCAGCCAGCGCCAAGTGGCAGCTTCAGCTCCTGGCCTGCAAAGTGTAGGGAGACCAAGAGACCAGTCTGAGGGGAAATCGCTCTTGCTTTAACCTGCTTGGATCTGGATTGCAGTCTAGGATGGAGGTCCTGGGGTGTGTGTCCAGCTTGCCAGAGGGTGTGGAACCCAACTAATACCTCCGGCAGCTGAGAAAACCCCAGCGTTTGGGACGAAAGCTCTCCTGTCTGGTGGCAGAGTCCTGCTGTGGCAAAAAGCCCAGGGGTCAAGTGACTGGGGGGCGACATGACCAGGCAAAGGAAACAAAGCAGACAGAAGATTCCAACATTAGACTCCTATTTGGGGGACAAAAAGGAGCAAAGCATGGAACAGGAGAAAGAGAGTGAAGTCAGAACTCCTGCACCAAAAGCTTCAAAGGAAAATACGAGCTGGTTACAGGCCATAGAGGACCTTAAGAAAAAGATAAGAGAAGTGGAGGAAAAATTGGGATGAGAAATGAGAACGATGCAAGAAAATTGTGAAATGAGAGTCAACAGCCTGACTGAGGAAAACAAGACCTTAAAAAACAGACTGACTCAAATGGCAAAAGAGATTCAAAAAGGCAATGAGGAGAAGAATGCCTTAAAAAGCTGAATTTGCCAGATGGAAAAAGAATCTCAAAAGCTCAATGAGGAGAAGCATTGCTTCAGAATTATATTGGAGCAAATGGAAGCTAATGACTTTATGAGAAATCAAGATGCTGTTAAACAGATCCAAACAAATGAAAGAATAGAAGGCAATGTGAAATATCTCAAGGGAAAAACCACTGACCTGGAAAATAGATCCAGGAAAGATAATTTTAAAATTATTGGACTACCTGAAAGCCATGATCAAAGAAAGAAGCTAGAAATCATCCTCCAGGAAGTTCTCAATCCACCGATCACCTTCTGAAAAATATCCCAAAAAGAAAACTCCTAGGAATATTATAACCAGGTTCCAGAATTCCCAGATTAAGGAGAGAATATTGCAAGCATCCAGGAAGAAACAATTTTAATACTGTGGAAACACAATCAGAATAACACAGCATCTGGCAGCGTCTACACTGAGGGATTGAAGGGCTTGAAATATGATATTCTGGAAGACAAAGGAGCTGGGATTAAAACCAAGAATCACCTACCCAGCAAAACTGAGTATCATGTTTCCAGGGAAAATATGATCATTCAGTGAAATAGAGGACTTTCAAGCATTCTTGCTGAAAAAAACAGAGTTGAATAGAAAATGTGACATTCAGATACAAGAAGCAAGAGAAGCTTGAGAAGGTAAACAGGGAAAAGGAATCATAAGGAATTTATCAAAGTTGAACTATTAACATTCCTACATGGAAAAATGATAATTGTAACTGATTAAACTTTTCTCAGTATGAAAATAGGAGAAGGGAATAGAAATATATATATGAGGGTATATGGGTATATGAATACATATGTGAATGTGTGTATACATGTTTACAGGTATACATAGATAAAGGGCACAGGACCAATTTAAGAGGAAGGGATGATACTTAAAAGGTGAAATTAAGAGGTGAGAGAGGAATATAATGAGAGGAGATGGGGAGAGACAGAATGGGGTAAACTATCTCATAGAAGAGGCAAGGGAAAATGGTTACAATGGAGGGGAAGAATAGGATGGCAAAAGGGAATGGGTCAACCTTATTCTCATTGAATGTGGCTCAGGGAGGGAATGACATATACACTAAATAGGGTATCTCACCCTACAGGAGAGTAGGGAGGAAGGGGATGAGAGGGGTGATGATGGAGGGGAGGGCAGGCTGGGGGGAGGGAAGTTGGAAGCACCCACTTTTGAAAAGGGACGGGATCAAAGTAGAGAATAGAACAAGTGGGAAGTGGGATAGGAGGGAGGGAAATATAGTGAGTCTTTTACAATATATCTTCTACGTTATTGTTTTGCATTAGCTACACATGTACAACCTATACTGAACTGCTTATCTTCCCAGTAAGGGTGAATGACAAGGGAGGAAGGGAATGAATCTGGAATTCAAAGTTTTAAAATCAAATGTTTAAATATATATATATATATGTACTATTATTAATACTATTTTACATGTAATTGGGAAATAAGATATACAGGAACTGGGGCATAGAGATCCACCATGCCCTACTGGAAAAATTGAAGGAGGTATAGGAGAGAACAGATTGGAGGAGGGGATATCCTGTGGGACTGCTATTTTGGGGTGGTGGGTAGGGGAAAAACAGGGAGAAAATTTGTAACTCAAAATCTGGCATAAATTAATGATATAAATCAGAAGTTAATAAAGCATTTGAAAAATGGGGGAAAAAAAACTTCTTGGGACCTTGGAACAGTCACTTCACCTCTGATTTCAGTTTCCTCATCTGAAAAAATGAACAGGATAAAGTAGAAGATCTTTAAGGTTTCTTTCAGTGCTGAAATTTTTGTAGTATGGTAAGGTTAAAAAAAGTGCTTTGTTTGGTCCCAGGGAACCCTCTATGATCATCAACAAGTCTAAGTCAATCTCTCTGGAACAGTTTCCTCATCTGTAAATTAAGGATAATTTCGCTTTCCAAAAGCTCTTTCCAAGACAAAATCTATTCATCTTCACTTAAAGAAGCCTTGATTGGCGGCCACACCATTGCTGTTTCAAAGTCCTGGGGGAAGTGGGATTTGGAAATAATTTTTTTTCTATATTTCCTTTCCCCCATCTACAGTATCTATGGAAATTTACAAGAGAAAGAAATATCTGAGTAAATGCAGTAGTTGAATTTGATTTAATTTTTTCATTTCACACTTACAAGTTAGAGAAAATTAATACATTCTGTGTATCAATGGAATAACTTTTCAAGCTCAGTAATCATTTGTTCTAATTGTTTTACAACTGTAAGATGAATATTTAGTAGATCTAAGGGCCTAATATATAACAAGCTCTAGGCCTTAGTTTCTTTTGAATAATAACATTCTTTCACACTGAGCAATTTTATGGAGTCTCTTACTTTCTTGGCTGACTTTACTGTTCATAATCCTAAGTAACTATATTTTGTCTATTTCACACATTTCTACATAGCATTACTTTATTTCAGGTGGGAATGAAAGGGAATGTTAGTATTTTAAGAATCTTCCACAGTTAACCTTGTGAATCTATAGGGGGTAGGGAGGTGGGAGAGAAGTCATTTGTTTTATTAATGTTTCAGGGATATGCCTTTCTTTATTGTATTTTCTTCTACAACTGATAATACCAATAGTACTCTGTAAGAGAAGTACACAGAAGTTTAAGGGTACTTCCATCAACCATACCTGAAGACTAAATTAGGGCCTTCTAGCTGATGGTCCATCAATTACAAATGACATGAATTTCCTTTGTGTTTTTTTTTATTCTATGCCATGGAATAATTTAGAAATAGTGATTTTTTTTAAATAAAAGAGTAATGGTGATTTTTATAGTTGTTTATATATAGACTAGTGTTTTTATTCCACATTAGTATTATTAGTCACTTAAAATAAATCAGACTATAATTTCTGATTTTGAAAAATATTCTTATTTCATCCAGTTAAAATACCAGATGAAATTAATTCTTTTAAAAATTCTCTATGCTGTATTAATACCACATAATAAGAAAGGGGCATATTTTAGATTCCTAAAGTAGAACCTATTCTGGGATACTCCCAGCTGCTGTTCTTAGGTTTTATGGTTACCCTCCGGCACTATAGCCTATAAGGCTTATAGCTCCCCAGCCTCTAATGAGTGTGTTTCTTTTCAATAGTCAGCCAGTAGATGAAATTAACCTCTTAAACAAAGGTACTTAAGATGGAATAGTTTTAAAAAACCCTATCTAAAAATTTTTTCCACTATAAACCTGGAACACACTTCCAAAAATACAGATATTATTCATGCACATGTTTTCCAAATGTATAGTGAGGCACTTTTGTGGGAACAACCTCTCCTACACGTAGGCGTAAAAGTCCTTTTCTCTCCTGTGGAGTTCTCATAAAGGTCTCCTTTGAACACAGTGCTTTGCTGGATTGGCCAATCAATTTGATTTCCAAGACCTGGTTCTCTCCTCAGATCAACTCCTAGTTGCCAGGACTACCTCTCTCTCCTTACCCGATATGATCCAGTCAGTTGCCAGTGATTGTCATCTCTCTTCTTTGCTCCCAGAGGTCTTGCTCCTTAAAGCAGCGTCCAGCCTCTCTATACCTATATATATATATATACCTGAAGTATGTTCCTCAAACTCTCTTTAGCCATCTCTACAACTACTGGGTGTGGTATCTCCTTCTGGGCAGGTAGTTCATGACACCATGGCCAGTGGGGGTAGGAAGAGTAGGATTAAGTGCTTGAGGTTTTAATCTACTAGAAGATTATGTGGGCCAGCAGAGAAACTTATGCTATGAACCTGCAGTCCACAAGAATGTCAGCCAAATTGTCTAAACTTATGACACAAGCTATCTAGGTTTACTTAAAAGTAAAAACACACTCAAAAACAAACATCATTTAGCTCTCATGGAGTTCTCCAACTGAAATGCTAGGGACCAATTTTCAAAGGCTAAAATATCTGTATTGCTTCCTATTACCTTCAGTAATGGGCACTATAATATAATGGATAAAAATATGTAGACATTCAACCAAGAATAAGTTATCACAAAGAAATTTGATTATTTTTAAAGAAAATGCACCAGGAACCTGACTATCCAATTAATGTCAGTTAATTTTTCTCCAGTCCTAAAGTTAGGACATCTAAGAAGGCTAGTGCCAGATACAGAGTCTTTACAGTGGGTCTTTGAAAATGCATAGTGACCCAATTTTATTCTAGAGTCACAGAATTAGAAGGACCTCAGTGTCCCATCTAATCCAATCCATATACCAAAGGAATACCCATTATAATATAAACCAAAAGCAGTCATACAGCTTCCCCTTGAAGCTCTCCAAGGAGAGGAATACCACTGCATCTCAATAAGGCCCCCACAGTATAACATCCCCCTGGGATAGGACTCCAAAAGTATAAATTTATACAGGAAAGAGTAGTTACCATTCCTAGACTCCAAGATTCCCTTGTAGAAGGCTATTCCTTTTGCTACTAAGGGCACTTCCCATTAGAAACTGTCACTATGAGATATTTTCCCATGCCCACCTGAAACATATTCTCCTACAAATACATCATCCATGAGAAGAGTGAGCACAGACTTAAATGAGGCGTACATATAGGAAAAATACATGGCCACAGCAACTCACATCTCCAGACCTGCAGAGCCTGGATGTCTTTTCTCTCCTCATTCAGTTCTCTTTACAACCCAACTCTCAGTTGCTAGGACTAGCTCTTGATAACTTTGTTCTCTCATTTTGATGCCTGAGGTCTCTTTCCTTGAAGCTACTTCCAGCCTCAAATGATTGCCTCTCTGTTTTATTGTTTGGCATGTGTGTCTCTGCTTCCTAACTGTACCTCAAAATCTCTCAAACTGACCCTCCAAAAGTTGAATGGCATGCTTCCTGCTTGAGTAATTCTGTTAGACATGATGAAGAACTGAGTTTTTCCCTGACTCCTGGCTCCTAAGATTCACTGAAGGCTGAGCTGCTGACTGTCTCTAGGGTTTAGCTATTTAAAACCCTAAAAGGGTATTGATATTTTTATTCTATACAGTGATGCTGTTCTTTTCTAACTCAGAGAAAGGTGCTCATATTTCATAAAGGGATAACAAGGTGTTGACATCTTGTTAACACATTAAATTATCATCATCCATAATTCTATCCTGTAACTATGTCAGCTCAGCTGGGGAGAGGAAATAAAATCCCCCCCCCAATTATGTTAATATTGTCATTCATCATAATCTTAGAGGCAATATGGTTTAACGGAAAAACCACTGGACTTGGTCCATTTGACTCAAAGCTATAACAATTAGAAGCCTTATCCCCATGGTCAAATCACTTACCCCTTCTGAGGTTCACAGCTTCTTTACTCATTTGTTACATGAGGATAATACTTATACTATCTACCTTATCAGGCTATCAGTTTTCTTGAGCAAATATTTGATTATTTCTTCAGTCCCTTCCCTAAAGAACGTTGCCTTTCTTGTTCTTTCTTTCATGATTCTCTTGGCGTTGCAATTACTGGATTTGTTGTCATTGTGGTCCCTTATCGTAGAGCCCTTGGTAGCTATACAGGACTTCGGTCAGACACAATGAGTTTCTGGGGTAAGGCAGATAGTAAGTCTAGTTGTTAATAGATTCTTGACCTTGTCACCTCCAACAGTCATAGTCTGAGACGTTGAAGTACTTATCATAGTCTTGGATGGAGTGGTGGAACCTATGGTTGTGTCCCATCTTCTTCCTTAGTCATGGGTAAGGTAGGTTAGTTGGAATCATGATGGTGTCTGCACCCTTCCACCTGCCACAGTTCAGATAATGAACGTTAAATCCATCTATGCTTTACTCCTCTTAAAATCCTGGCTGGGTATGCTGAGCCTAATCCTTGCCCACTGGATTGGGAACGAAACAACAAAAATTAGGCCCTGCCCTGGAGGAGAATGGAAATAAAAGTTCTGATAGGGGACATAAAGGTCTTTATTTTCTGCCTACCACATTTCTAGATAAGATCCGAGAACCCCTTGGCCCTGATGAGGGATGGCTCCCTCTAGGTTCAGCAGGAATACTGATCTTATCTAAGACCAGAAAACCTGCAATAGCGTCTGGAAAGAATCCAAGGTCTCAGGCTTAATTGGAGTGAGAGTTGTAGAAGTTTATTGTTATGCTTCTATGAGAAGCAGGCAAGAGTCCTTTAGGGGACCTGCAAGTGAGAGGGGTACAGGCTTTTACTTTTAAAGGGTAGGGCTGCCATTGTCAGGGCTGACCAGAGGGGAGGGGCCTCAGTGCATAGATAAAGGTTAGAGCTGACTGAGAGGAACTTGTGACTTTAGTGCATAGACAGTTGAGATGAGATTTGGGCCAGAATAGAGGAGACCTGAGGCAAGGACAAAGGAGTATTTGGGCCAGACCAGAGGAGACATGAAGAGATTAAGTAAGAACAAAGGAGTCACAAGGTGTTGCCTAGGTGGAGTGCAGATAGGGGGAAGGGGCAGAGTTTGAGGCTGGGAAAGGGATTTTATAGATTACAATTTTACAATACAAATTGCAGTTACAATTGTACAAACTGGTTTTACAAATTGATTTAGACCCCAGGTACCCCATCATTCCCCCCTTAAACAAATGGGGCCCAAATTCATTTGGGGCAGGGGTGATGGTCTCATCTTGAACTGCTTCCAGCTGGGAAGGGATGTAGAGCTGTCCCTGCCTCTCAGAGTCCCATCATTCAAGGGGTGGGGTTGGTGGCCAATGTCCAGAATTTGGCCGATGCCAGATCCAAGGGGTGAGGGGTAGTGACTTCAGGTAACGGTTGATATCCAGCCTGTGCAATCAACTGCAAATGGAAAGCACTGAGCCTAGAAGAGACAAACTTAGCAAGGAAGTTAAGCAGACAAGGACTATGATTAGGAGTGGGACCAGGAAAGGGGCCAGTATAGGGAAAAGCCAGGACCACCATGAGGAAGAGGAGGAACCTGGTGCACTAAGGGCTTCATGAATTTCTTCCATCCAATTGGCCTTTTCCAGTATATTTTTGGTGTGGAGTTCTACCTGTGGAGAATTATTGATATACATGCAGCAGGAGGTGTTAGCTAGGGTACAAACACCCCCACCTAGAGGCCGGCAGATAATCTAAGGCTATGATTGAAGAACATTGTCCCCAAAACCCCATTTAACTCATTTTAAAGGAGAAGTGCTGGGCTTAGTGATGTTAGAAATAGCCAGAGGGGGTGAGAGAAATCCCAGGGAGCACATACCTGGCCCCCAGAATTCACACCCTCTGACCCACCCATCCCACAAAGAAAGAAATATCCTTGGGGAGCACAAATGGGGCCGTTCGTAGTAGGCCTTGGACATGGAGGCTCCATGGGTTAGTTAGATTGCATGACAATGTTCCCAGCAGAAGAGTCACCTGCCAGTGAAGGGTGCTGAGCCTAAAAAGACACAAATCTAGCAAAAGGATTAAACAAACAAGGGCCAAAAAGGAGTAAGAGAAAATTGACCAGAAGTGGGGTGAGTATGGGCTAGTATAACCCATTACTCAGACGATTTCACTGTAAAATCCCACTAGAGATTTAAAATTTATTCTAAAAGTATTTTCCCTCCTTTTAAAACAGTTCAAGATTAAAATGATCTTAAGGAGTTTACATAACTTTCTGCACATGTTCTAATCCTAGAATAATATTAGATTTTCCAGTAAGCTAACACGAAAGACCTCACATCTTTTACTGACTCCTTGCTCTGATCATAGAAACCTGCTATAGAAGGAAAAAAACAGGGACCTGTGACATTCCAAATATGACAGGATAAGACATCCTTGATTCTGTTTAAATTCAGGTTAGTTACAGATATCCAACCAGGCAGTATCCATTCCACCTCAAAGCTGGACTCAGGAATAGGTGGGGAACATTCCTTTTCAAAGGAACCCCATGGGTAAACTGAGCCAGGAGGGATCCCATCCCAGACGGAGGCTAAGATTGTCCCTCCAGCCTTTACCAAATGCAGGCTTCCACCTGTCCACAATACAGGCTCTGAGTAGCTTGTGGCATTTTCTCTCAGATACTGATTTCATGCAGATAACTATACCCAAATTCAATCTCAAAATAAAATTAAGTTATGGTCCCAAATGCCTTTTACCTTAAACAACAAGCCTCAACAATCACAGCTTAGAGCCAGTTATAATTATTTCTATTCTCTTGTAGCTGCAAAAAGCAATAAAGATTTATCAGGTCCCACAACTGTAAGGAATTCCATTTACCATCTTTCCTTCTGAAATCTACAAGCCAATTGATAAAATTCTTTTTTTAATCCTTACAACTTTTTAGCAAGTTAGGTTCATTTAAAAACTACATGATTAAAACTGTTCCTTTCCCAATGACCTTGACTGTTCTGAATGGGCAGAACTAGTCAGAATAAAGTTGTCACAGTTTTAGGTTTTAGCATTAAAACAGTAGCCCAATAACTTAGTTAACAGTCTTAAAATTTTAAACAATCTTGACTGAAACTTCATTTTAAACAAAGACAGACTTGGAAGCTTAAGATTTTCCCAAATTACAATACTCCAAAACTCAGAGAAACTGCTTCTCATACAGCACAGATAGTACAGCTGTTTACCAGTAACAATTTAAACAAAAACAAATGAATTAACAATCTGATGACCTTAAAACTCCTCATGAAGTTACACTGAACTAAAATCTCTTTTTTTTGGATACCATACAACCAATCAACTTATAATCACTGTATATTTCCAGAATAGCCAAAAAGTTAAATGAACAATCTGCTATCACAGTAAATATCAGCAGTATTGTTACTATTTGTTTGTATCCCAGATATAAGAGCTTTAAACCATCAGATATTATAACATAAAAATCCAATTCACATGAAATAAACATTGTAACATAGGGTTAGCAGAATTGATAAAGTAACATAGCTAGTTTTACACAACTTTTTCTCTCATCTTTTAGTTTCAACAAAATTCAGATTGAAAACTGCTTTTTGTCACTCAATTTTTACAGTATAAGAGGATTTTACAATTTAGAGATACCATAATAAAATAATGATATTATGACATTAATTGCATTTCCAATTCATCACATACCAAAATTATTGATAGAAAATTAGGCTTACCAAGTGCAGAGGCTTTTCTCCTCTCCTCATAGTTGCAGAGCTTGGTTGTGGACCCAGGGGTTTGAAAGGAGAGAGGGTCATCTGCATGCCCCAGGGGCCCAGGGCTGTTGCCATTGGGGCCCTCAATATAGCTGCTATGCCTTCCCCCCCAAAATGATTTTAGCTGTTCTAACTTTTACTCCAATAAACTTTATTGTTCACTCCTTAGAAACTTCTTTGAAAGTGATAGCTTTGACTTCCCTAGCAAGGGGAGAGGGAGTGGCGCCTACTCCCTTATCCCAGTTCTAGAGAACCCAAAAACCTCACCTTTTGTATCAAATCTTAGAAAATATCCCAATTTGCCTAAATGCCAAATAGTAAAATGAATTCTGACTTTTCTTTAGCATCAAATTAGAAGTGATACTTTTCAAAAATGACCAGAATGCATTCAGTTGCCTTTTAGTTGCATTCTGTTACACAAAACTTTCCTCTTTTAGGTGAGGCAGGAAATAGTCAAATGTTGGTCTGTCTGCCTCTTTGACCTGAGGGAGAAGATTCCCTCCCTTTCTTATTGCCTTCTCCTCACTCCACTTGGCCAGAGTGGAATGAAGAGGAGGAGATTTTCAAACTTTTAAAGATCTTAAAACTTCTGTTCACAAACAAGACAATATTTTGCTCTCTTTCTCTCCCTCTCCAGCCTGCATTCAGCAGCAGGGAAAAGGAGGAGGAGGGAAAGAGATCTCAGCATTTCAAAGGAATGTCCTGCAGTGCAGCTACAGTTTAAAGCTTAGAGATGTCAGATTACTCACATACACTCATTCACACAGAGAGAGAGAGAGAGGGAGAGAGAGAGAGAGAAGCTTACAGGAAGGTTCAAAAGCTCACAGAGGATTTCTGGAACCCTCAGCACAAATCACATTTTCTTGGCCCTCAGATAGATGCCAACTGGGGCCAGGTAAGTTTGCTTTGAGATAGCCTAGGCACAGATACCCAAGTTTAGGGGGAAGACGGCCCATCCTTTCTACTTGAGGTCTTGAAGACCAAGTGTTTTTCAGTTGTACAAAAGATATTCCAGAGGTGAGTCCTGCCTCTATGGCCCAGGAGCACAAGCTCAGCATGGAACACTGGCCTGTGGGGCCCGACCACACAGAAGTGCTCTGTGGCTACTCGAGCTGGGGAAGCCCAAGGCTGAGCAGAGCCCAGGGCTGTAGGAGTGAGACTGACCCATTAGCTTTTTGGAGTGGGGAAGGAAGAACAATTGGGACCTGCCCAGGGTCACACAGCTAGTACACCACCTAGCTGCCAAAAGTCACTTGTAGTCATTTGCTTTTCCATGATGCCCCAAGAGAAAAATTCTTGCCTAAAAAATATATATGTGTATATTTTTTTAGATGCAGAGACACTTGTCCCTGGACAGGGCATCCCCCATCCATGTGGGATGTGTCCCGGGTCTATTAAAAAATAGACCGGATTCCGGTCCCAGACCAGAATCGTCCAATCAAACCTTCCTAGGTGCTTAAATGAATCTGACTTACAGGATGAGAAGGAAGGGGTAAAGGGAGTTTACCAGAACTCCAAGAAAGCTTGAGACCACAGACATAGCCTGGCTGGCTCGCCAAAATGATGAAGGATGGCTCCCTCTAGGTTCAGCAGGAATACTGATCTTGTCTAAGACCAGAAATCCTGCTATAGTGTCTGGAAAAAATTCAAGGTTTCAGGCTTAATTGGAGTGAGAGTTGTAGAAGTTTATTGTTACGCTTGTATGAGAAGCAGGCAAGAGTCCTTTAGGGGACCTGCAAGTGAGAGGGGGTACATGCTTTTACTTTTAAAGGGTAGGGCTGCCATTGTCAGGGCTGACCTGATGGAGGGAAGGGACTTCAGTGCATAAAGGTTAGAGCTGATTGAGAGGAACTTGTGACTTTAGTGCATAGATAGTTGAGATGAGATTTGGGCCAGACCAGAGGAGACCTGAGGCAAGGACAAAGGAGTATTTGGGCCAGACCAGAGGAGACATGAAGAGATTAATTAAGAACAAAGGAGTCACAAGGTGTTGCCTAGGTGGAGTGCAGATAGGGGGAAGGGGCAGAGTTTGAGGCTGGGAAAGGGATTTTACAGATTACAATTTTACAATACAAATTGCAGTTACAATTGTACAAACTGGTTTCACAAGTTGATTTAGACCCCAGATACCCCATCAGCCCCAGTTCAGATTTGGAATTTACTGTGTGATCATTTTTCATGTTTTTGGCTATTTTTGGTGGGCCTTGACTTCACATTTTTCTTAATTCATCTCTCTTATTTGTTATTAAAATTTTTTTATTTATTATTCATCTTTATTTGGCCTTTTTTTCCTGTTGTCCTTGAGATGACAAGCTGGGCTCGGCTAGAACATTTCACAAGGGCATTTTTCTGGAAGTCTTTGTGGTTTCCTGTGTGTGATCATGTGTGCTTTTTGTCTTTCGTTCTTGAAGAGGACCATGACATCAGGAAGATGATGCCATGAATTGCAATTGAATTGAATTTGAGTGAGGGAGGGAGGTGCAAAGTTACCAGCCTTGCTTTCCCCTCTAGAGCTATCTGGGTCCAGTGGCCAGATATAGATCAGAACAATTGAAGATGATCCAGGATGCAGTGGGAGGCCTTGACCTTTTTAAGCTAAGGTCTTTCCAAGTTCTCACTTTGACTAAGGCAACTTCCATTCAGTGATTAGGCCTGTTTAAAAAGCCAAGGGATGGCCCCTTTAATTAAAAAAGAAAAAACCAAACTGGGAGGGGAAAACCCTCAGGGTTGATGGACAAAAGAGAAGCAATTACTATTTGCAACCCCATCAGGGCCTAAAAAATAACCATTAAATGGTGCTTGGGCAGGGAACCTATTCTTGGACAGTCTATGAGAACCAGAGTGGATTGGGTTTAAAAGAAGAAATCTAGCCAGTACACCCCAAGATAAATAGGTAGGTTTCAGCCATCAAAATTTACCTTCCTTTGGGCAGAACACACTCACGTAATGGTGGTATAGTGGATATAGTACCAGCCTTGGAGTCAGGAGGACTGAGTTCAAATATGACCTCAGACACTTGCTACCTGTGTGACCATGGGCAAGCCACTTAACCCAGATTGCCTCCAAAAAAAAACAAAAACAAAAAACTATTACAAACAAGCTCAGATCTCACCTGTCCTTAAAACATTTTCACTTGACTTTACCATTCTCTTACTCCATACTTTTCCATTCAAACTCATACAAAAGTTGTCTACACTTGTCACCCCCACACTTTATCAATCCAGTTCACATACTTATGTTCCTGTCAAACTGGCCTACTGACTATTCCTGCACATGATATTCTTTGTCTCACCATTTCTTAACCCTTTAGAATTTTACTTCTGTGACTGAACCATTTGACTGAAACCACTTTCCACTTGGTCATCACTGATATTTCTATTAATTTTAAGAGTTGCTAAAGATGTCTCTGCACCCTTTGCTAACCCTCTTCCCTGATTTTCTGTCAGCCCTGGGATTTTGTGATACTGTTTGACCATCTATCTACCTGTCTAATAGATTCTTTTTAGTCTTTCCTGAGGGACATGATCATTCCCTGTGCCCCCTCATTGTATGAGCATATCCCAGGGCTTTGTCCTAAGTCTTCTTTTCTCTCTGTACTCCCTCAATAATTGCACATGTTCTCAAGGGTTCAACTGCCATCTCTGTTAGAAGCAGATCACACTTTCCTCCCCCTCTTTCCTCTCCTCTCTTTAAGTTTTATGAGAACATTTAAAAATTATTCTACCCTAAAGTCTAGCCCTGCCTTTCTTTTTCTTTCTTTCTTCCTTCCTTTCTTTTTTTTTTAAGAAAAGTGAGTGAAAGATTAGGAACAAAAGCTAAGAGCCCAGGAAACAGGTTAAAGATTTTAATTAGACTTTAGAAAGGAAAATTCCTCAATAAAATTAAGCTCTGAAAGGATTAATGATCCTTCTTCCCCAAACCCTAAATGGATAAGGAAAATGATCAGAAGGGAAGAGTCTTTTTGATTGCTACAGTTAATGGAAGTCTCTCTTGGGTTCACCTCGAAGCAGCTGGAAAAGTGAAACTTTGAAGGGAGTGGTCAAATAGGGATGGAATAGTTTTAGGAATATGATTCTTCAAGGGTATGCCAAAAATTGAGTGAATGCTGTTTTGTGTGATGTAGCAACCTGTTAATGGAACTGTTGCCTAAACTGAACCTTTGCTTAGTCAGGAACGTGAAATATTCTTTAAGAATCCTATACATTGTGACTTCTGCTAGAGAAATGTCTAAGGATATGATAGCTTTCTGTCAGTTTGGATATTTCTCTCTAAAAATGCTCAAATTTTAGGATAAATAAATAAATAGTTAAAAAATTATGGGAACAGTTAGGTGGTACAGTGAATAGAGCACCAGCCCTGGAATCAGAAGGACCTGAGTTCAAATCCAGCTTCAGACACTTAATACTTACTAGCTGTGTGACCTTGAGCAAGTCATTTAAACCTAATTGCCCTGCCTTCCCCCCTCCAAAAAATAAAAAAAAAATATGGTAGGCTTCTGCCTACAACACAGAACACAATACAGTTTTTCTTCCATAATATTATACAGGATTTCCAAATCTACATATTCAGCTTTCATGTCCTTCCTGAACTCCAGTTTTGCATCTTCATGACATTTGGCACATAGGCATATCTAACTCAACAGATGTCTTTTATCTTTTCAACAATCCTTTTTACTAACTTTCCTATTTTGGTGGAAGACGTGATCTTTCCAATCAGCCAGGTTCATATATTTTGAATCAACTTTGACTTCTCCCCTAACCTAAATCCAATGATTTGCCAAGGCTTGTCAATTTTACCTCCGAATTTTATTATGTCCACTCCTCTCTTTCTATTTACCAATCTGCCACCCCAGTTCAACCCCACATTACTTCTTTCCTGAAGTGGTAGAAAAACTATCTGCAGTCAGGTTCTCTATTCTTCACAAAGTCAACAACTGGATATTTCTAAAGCATATCAGACACACACGCACAGATAACCTTTGATCTTGCTATCACCCACAAATGCACCACCTCCATGTTCAAGAATTCCCAAATCCCCTTTTTCAACCATAATCTCTTGACTTTTTACCTCTCTCTGTGTCTTCAATCAATCTTTATCCACATCATAACCGACAATCCCTTGACCCCATCAATTCTCTACCAGGCCCTACCCTTACACTAGTTACTCTCTCTTCTTTTCCCCATCTTGACTTCTTGGTTTTTCAAACAATGCACTTCTATACTGTCTTCCTCTGTTTAATCCCTACCACTTTCACCCAGCTAAGCCTCAGCTTTGTGTCACTCCCACCATCTGTTGTATTTGCTCCTACATACATGCTGCTAAATAAATATGGAGAATATCATGCAACTATTCTGACTGGGTCACTACCAATTTATGCTACATAACCTTAACTGGGCCTTCACTGCTATTAGGTGATCTTCCCTTATCAACTCCATTATGGAGAGTCCCATTCTCCATAGTGGCTCTTCAAAACCTTTTCATCCATCCTCAAATCTCTCATGTCTCTCCATCCCTTGACAACCCCCCAGGGACAACCCCCCAGGGACAACCTTGTCTCGTATTTCTTTTTTTTTTCTTTTTGGAGGAGGGAAATGCAGGGCAATTGGAGTTAAGTGACTTACCCAAAGTCACACAGATCTTGCCTCATATTTTATAGGAAAAAAATTGTGATCTCCCTCTTCTCCCCTTTTCCTCCTCTCCTAGCACTCAGATGCCTTATGCCATTATTTCCTCTTTAACTGCTATCTCATGTGATGAATGAAGTTACTTTAATCCTTACCAAGGCTAACCCCTTTACTTATTTAAGGAATCCTTATCACATCCTATCTTCTCCAGCAGACTGTGTGACATCCTATGTGTGACACAGCACATCCTATCTTCTCCAGACCCCTTCTGCCATCCTCACTCTTTCACTTATTTTGAATCATCCTGCAAAAAAAAAAAAACCTCACTTGATCCTTCCATCCTCACTATCAGCGTATATCTCTTCTTTGTAACTAAACTCCTCAAAAAGGCCATCTTCTTAGATGCCTCTACTTTCTCTCCTCAAAATGTCTTCTTGACCTCTTACAATCTGGCTTCCAACCTCATCATTCCACTGAAACTATTCTCTAAAGTTACTAATGTTCTCTTAGTTGCTAAATCCAATGGCTTTTTCTCAATCCTCATTGTCTTTGACTTCCTGCAGCCTTTGGCACTGTTGACCACTCTCTTCTCCTTGGTACTCTGTTCTTTCTATATTTTCAGGACAGCTCTCTCCTGATTCTCTTCCTCTTCTAGATCATATACTCTAACCATAAGTGTTCTAACCTCAAGGTTCTGTCTTAGGATTTCTCCTTTCCCTCTATACTAGAGATCTCATTAGCATTTATGGATTTAATTACCTTCTCCATGCTGACCATTCTTAAATCTACCTATCCTGCCACAACCTCTCTACTCACCCCCAATCTCACATCTCCAGCTGCCTTTTGGATATCTCAAACTACATGTCCGGTAGGCATCTTGAACTCAATATGTCCAAAACAGAACTTGCTATTTCCCCCAAAAAATCCTCCTTCTCCCATGTACCTTCTCTATTATTGTAGAAGGCAACACTATCCTCCCAGTCCCTCAGGCTCACAACCTTGGAGTTATCCTTCTTTCCTTACTATCTCTTAATTCCCATATCCAATCTCTTGCCTTAAGTCTTTTAATTAAAGTGCTTGAACCCGGGGCTTTACCAGTTAAATATTTTCAGCTATAGGTACATAACCCATTAACATCTCTAGGCCAAATCTTTCTTATTTTTAAAATGGGAACAATGTAATTGTCTTTCATTGTTCCCATTTTAAAAATAAGAAAGATTTGGCCTAGAGATGTTAATGGGTTATGTACCTATAGCTGAAAATATTTAACTGGTAAAGCCCCGGGTTCAAGCACAAGCAATTATTAGCCATTTTATTTATGTTACCAAGGAAGTAGGTATTCGATATTATTAATATTTGTTTAATGAAACTACTGATTTTGTATTAGCTTCTGAAAAGTGCTTAGGATTCATGTTGGCTTTCTTTTTAGTAGTGAAGTTCACAAGAAATTTTCAGTGGCCTAAATTTTAAGAAAATTGTGCTCTTTCTTAGTACTTGAAATATTTTAACAATTAATAACATTCTTAATATGTTAATTGGAGTTCTTCTGTTCTAACTTTGCTGTTTTTATAGGCTTTTGCTTTAAATTTCTGTGAGTTGAGGCTCAATCTGTCTTTTATTTTAATTAGAAAGAAGTCACTTAGCCTTTCAAAAAAGATTGCATATAAAATAAAGTGTGCTATACCTGCTGAAGATAGGTCATTCAGAGAAGAAAGATGTATGTACTTTTTAAAAAGCATTTTTTGATGGTAGTGAAAGCACTCAAAATGTCCTCAAGATCAGATTACAGAACCAAAATCAAGTTGCTATCATCATGAGAGAACACTAAATGTTTTTTCCCCCAAATATAAAAATTTAACAGCATTCGGGAAGATAGTGTGTTGTGATATGCAACACCAGTGCTTTATAATATGACTTCAGTAAGATTAAGCATTGTGAGAAGGAAATCCTTTAAGGCTGAGACTAAATAATAATTCTGTAGTCATTGAAGAGTAAGATTCTATCCCTTGGTCTTATACTTGGAATCATAGAGCTGGAAGAGGCTTAGAAGGCATCAAGTACATGCCCCTCATTTTAATGATAAAGAAATTAAGGCCGAGAAAACTTGAATGACTTGGCCAGGGTCATTTGGGTAAATTAGTGTCCAGCTACTTTTGACATATAGTGCTGCCTGAGGCTAAGTAATTTCCAGGTTTGTACTGAACTCTTCTCTCCAGTCATTTAGTGTTTTTAGCTATTGACTGACAATTGCTCCTCAGAAGTCTTCTGAAAACATTAGAAAACAAACATTGATTAAGTGCCTGCTATGTACCTGACACCGAAAAGGTTTTTAAAAATTTGTTCTGCAGAGGTTTAGGGATTTTACTGACTAGAACGCAAAAGGTGAACTAAGTGACCTTTTGTAACCCTAGACAACCATTAGACTTCTAGACACACCAGGAGGGTGCCTTGTTGCAATGCTGACAGTTAACAAGAAAAATACCTGCCTTGAAATGTGTAGGTAGGAATTATGAAAGAACTTAGACTGAATAGGTTCAAATCTATAGCACACAGTGAAGTGATGTTGACCATTTTGGGGAGGGGAAGTAAGGACTAGGATCATGCAACTTTACAGAAAGTGTACAAGCGTTGCAAGATCTCTGACATTTCTTGGCCCTTTTTTCAAATCCACTTCCACCACACTAACTCTGGACCTCATTTTCTTTCACCTCAGATGGCTGATTTTTACTGTTTCCAGTCTCTTCCTTCTCCAATTAATGCCTCACACAATTGGCAAAGTAATCTTCCTCATTCTTAGATCTGATCAGGAACCTTCAGTAGCTCTCCATTGCCTAGAGGAAAAAACACAGACTCCATAGTTTGATATTTAAAGCCCTCTCTAGTCTGGTTCCACCATCCCTTTCCCAATTTGTTTTATGCCATTCCCTTTCATGCACTTTATATTCCAGTACTGCTAAGAGTTCCCCCATCTTATTCTGCTCTCTCTTAATCTCTCAGTCCCTAAAATGTGCTCTGCCTCTTGGAATACCTGTTTACTGGATCATTGAGTGTTTTGTAGTATGGTTATAGAATTTTAGAGGTAAGCAATGCTTACTTTGGGCTTATTTCCAAACTATTGGAGAAAACAGATTTTAAAAATGCCCTAGATTAAATTCGCTATCTGCGTGTAATGTGCTATTCAAAATGTTGGCTAAGGACGATGTAGTCTATTGTCTTGATGGTAGTGCTCAGATAGAACTATTGGTTTAGACTGTAGAGGCAAGACTTTATGAACCCTGGGAAGTTTCTGAATTGGAGTATGTGCCTAGGAGAGGGGTAAAAATCAGGAGTGAATCAAATTGATGGAAGATAGTGTGCTGCATACTGGGCATCACCAAGATGGTCAGGGCCTTGGTTTGTGGTTGGTTCGCAGACATGACAACAATAATCAGAATAGTTGGCAGGCCCTCATTATCAAATTTTCTCTAGGCTGAGAATCCAGACCCCGTGGGCCTCACGAAGAGTATCTTCTCTTTTCACTTTCTTTCCTTTCTTCTCACCTGAATAGAAATTTCTTGTTTTCCTTTAAGCCACTCTTTACTATTTCAGCAAATTCAGTTGCATTTTAAGTCTGTAATTCTCTATATTAATGGTTCTCAAACTTTTTGGTCTCAGGAACCCTTTACATTCTTCAAATTATTGAGGATCTCCAGAAGAACTTTGTTTATTAGTGCTGTCTATTAATATTCACCACATTCAAAATAAAACAATCTTTGTATTATTAAGAAAATAGTTTTACCTCATAGACTCCCTGAAAGGGTCTCAGGGCCCCAGGAGGGCTTCAGACCACACTTTAATGACTGCTACTCTAGAGAAATGATAAGATCTTTCTCAGTTGTTCTCCAAATGAAGTTGCAGTCAGAGAGTAAGAACAGGGCAAGTTTGGTATCTTTGGAGTATACTGGACAGAAAGTTTCCTTTTGGGATGATAACAAGCTGTTATTTTTTTTTAATAGTATGAACATTTGGATAAACTTTCACAGAGAGAGGGTTAAAATAAATTCAGGACAGTTTTTCTTCCCACATACTGTTATTGTTGTAGACAGAGTGGATGCACAAAGCTAAATCTTTTTCCACTTAAGATCCAAGAGAAGGGAAGGAGGACGCTGAAGGAGGGGACAGTGGGGAGAAGGCAGAAATAAGGTGTGTGCTACCTATTCTGTGGAATTTTTATATGGCCCACATAACATTTTTTGGAAGAAGATAGATCTTATTGGCTCTATGAGGCCCAATAATTCTTTTAGTGCCTCATGTTGGCTACAAAATTTTAATTTCTATCATTCACACATCTCTTTTTTGTTTTATCTCATACCTAAGATGACCTAAATACTATTACTATGTATTTTGCAGAAGATTCCATGAGAGTGTGTAGATGTGACACTACTTGCTTTTTTTCCTTCCTTCTTTTCTTCCTTCCTATCTTCCTTCCTTCCTTGTAGAAATGGAATTGACTTCTTTAATTATAGCTTTAAAAAAAAGGATATTTGCTAAGTTTATTTTAAGAGTAGACAAGGTTTCTTTTTGCCCCAAGTATTTGACACTTCTTGTCACTGAAAAACTCAGTGTTTTTGATGATTTATTTTGTAAAATATATGATCAAAGATATATTTAACTGGAAAAAAAGTGTGTCATGAATAAGAAATAGCAGATGTGGAGCCCAAGCATTGATTAGTAGCTGCAAAGTCTCCTAGAGGAAGATCTTTAGTGATTTTGGTAGATTCGGAAAAGGTGAATTTATGGAAAGATGTGATAAAAAATGACACCGATTGAGTAGGGAAGGAAAGGTTATGTTCTCCACTAGTGGGAGTACCCAAGTCAGTATGATAATAGATTAATGAAAGTAACAGTATCTTGGTTTTGCTTCCTTTGGACTCATATACTGTGAAGAGCTTGCCATCTCAGGTTCTAAGGGAGAAGTCAGTGTCAACCTCTATACTTTATCTCTGAAATGGCAGTACTTAGTATTTTGCCAAATATAACTTTGCTATAATTAAGCTGAAAATCAGAATTCCAGATAATTAATCTCTATCAAAAGTCCTGGATCCCCCATTACTTTCTAGCTGTGTGATGACCATGGGCAATTAATTTCATCTTTCTAAACCTCATTTTGTCTCCTCATCTAGAAATTTCAGGAAATAATGTTCTTACTGCTTACCTCTAAAATCATTCTTATTAAGAAGGTACATGATAAACCATATAGTTTTAATCATTATTACAGACCATTTGAAATCTTGAAAGAAGGTTCTAAATAAATCCATGATGACCATGAGATTACCTTCGTTATATAGTCCAGGTTGTAGAATATGATCTTGTTCTTTTAAATAATTTCCTGGTTCCCTAAGCTCCAAATGTAAATCTTTGAGGAATTGAGACCTAGAGGATGCTAATGTAAAAGAATCAACCTTAGAGAGAAACTTAGAGTTTATTTCAGTCCCTAATAACTTCAACCACAGAAAATGTTGATGCTTTTTCCTAGTGTATGTTTCTAATTTTACATAATCACTTTCCAAAGATGTTCTTCCTCTGCAGTGTGCAGGTGTTTTCAGGCTTCTTAGCAAAAAAAAAAAAAAGAACCCCAAAAAACCACAAGAACAACAACAAAAATGGCAGCTCAATATATGTGTTTATAATGCCAGTGCCAATGCATAGTTTGTGACATATCAAATGTGTGCATACCTTGCCCTGCATTCATGCATTGGAGACAGTGGTGATTTTGAATTTCTGATTTGGAGATCATTTTTAGAAAAGTAAGCTTGAAGACTTGTTGATATTTGATTTAAAAATATTTTTCTGGATCTGACATGGTGGATATGCAGACCATCTTAGCAGAGAAATGGAAGGAGGACTAGTGTTATAGTCAGGACATGAACTTGTCCAACTTTGACTCCTACCAACTCTAGAACCCTGAGCAAATCACTTAAACTCTCCAAGGCTCAGTTTTTCCATCTATAAAATGGAGGTAATATATACTCTTTTACCTCACAGGACTGTTACAATAAAGGTTCTTTATAAACCTCAAAATGCAAAGTAAATGTGAGCTACGGGAATCATGACACAGCAGAAAGAAGACTGAGGCTGAAGCTTATCGTGTGACCTTTGGAAAAGTCATGTTGTCTCTTTGGACCTCATTTTCCTTACGTATAACATGAAAGAATTAGATATAGATGATAACAGCTTGAGCAA
This sequence comes from Petaurus breviceps papuanus, assembly GCF_028583685.1. NCBI lineage: Eukaryota > Metazoa > Chordata > Mammalia > Diprotodontia > Petauridae > Petaurus > Petaurus breviceps. The sequence goes on along the minus strand of NW_027185793.1, from coordinate 16,936,909 downwards.
TATGGGAAGACCCAGTCTTTAAAAACAAGCAAAGTAAATTGGGTGGAATTATATCAATCAATAAACATTTATTAAGGTCTTCTTCTGTGCCATGCACTGTACTGGGCACTAGGGACATAAAGACCACATTAGATAGTCCCTCACATCAAGAAGCTTATTTATATTCCAGTGAGGGAGACAAGAGTTCTACATGTCAGTATATACAAAATACATACAAAGCAAATATAAAAAGATATTGGAGCCAACTGGTTCTGCTTCTTGAAAAAATGTTAAATTTTCACACTTAATATTTATACCTCAAATCTGCAAATGCTATAAATCAGGATTTAATTTATTGTTTTGTTCATTTTTCTAGACCTATGAAAGTTATAGAGAAAACATTAATAATGCAGATTCAATTTTCACAACATAAGAGTCGCTTCATCCTTGTTCCTCTCCCTACCCCATATCCAGTTTCCAAGTCTTGCTGATTCTCTCTGCAATGTCTCTCACAGCTATCACCTTCTCTCCACTCAGATATCCAGTTCAAGCCCTCATCATCTCACATTTAGACTATTGCAATAGATAACTAATGCACATCTCCCCCAGGTACCACAATTACATTCCTCAAGCACATATCTATGTCACTCATTTGACTGTGTCACTCCCCTGCTCTCCAGAAGATGCAGTGGTTCCTAATTGTTTCTATAGTGGAATGCAAATTATTTGAAACAAACTATTTTGACATGGCATCATTTTGTAGTAGCAGTGGTAGTGCAGGCATGTTTCTAAAGATGATAGGCTGACTCAGAATTCCTGACTCACCAGATGAAACTGGATTGAGCTGGTTTCCCTACCTTTAGTAAATTATCTATCAATTTTGTGCCCTACACTTATGTTTCACTGCTCCCTTTTGTTGTATTTTAGATTCTGTGGCTTTTAAGAAAAAACTGTGGGTGGGTCTATTAACATTTCAAGGACCATGCAAGGCCACAATAAAACAGATCAGTGGTATCAAATCACAAAAGAAAGTGTTGAAAAAGTCAAATTAATCCTCAGAAAATATGGAAAGACCTTCAGATGGACCTGACATCTTAGAGGGATTATTCCTCTGCAGTATGATGTAGAATGTATAAAGTGAGGAGAACAGGGAGAAGACTGCATTGTTTTTAAATATGTTTGCCAATAATTGGAAGGAAAAAATGCTTGTTATGGGCACAAGATAGTAAAAAGGTTTGCATACTGAATACTAGAAAAAGGTAATTCTATCCAGGTTATTCCAAAACAATTATAAGAAAAAGTACAGGTGAGGCTATAAGATCTGGGCATCTTCATTAGACTGTTAAACATGTTTATAAAACATTTAGAGGATTTTAAAAACTTTATAAAGGGAAGGGAAGTCTTGTCTCCATGAAGAGAATAATTAACTTCAATAAATATACTGATATACTGAAAAGCAGAATTCTATTTGAATCAAATGTTATGGAAAGTTAAAAAATTTATCCAAGGGATGCTTCCATGGTCTGAGAAATCAACTGATTAGAAGCCTTTCAAAACATGTAATCAAGGTTAAATGTAGAAAAATGTCCTCTTTGTTAAAAATATTCTTGCTATCCAAGGTGGTACAGGTGTGGCTTCATGATGAAGAATTAAAGAATACGGTTATCCCTTCCACATCACAACTTTCCCTTACATGGTTTCAGTATGTTACAGGTCAGAATAAGAAATTAAATGAGACTTTGGGGGGTTTTACAGAAGCTGTAGAGGACACATGAAGGCCAGTGGGTAACACAGAGCCTATGACCAAATACTTAACCCTAATTTTTCAATAAGTGTAAACACCTCATTTTAAAAAGAAAACATTTAGACTTTTTCTCTGGTACAAAAGGAGGGCCAAAAAATTTTACACAGATTTTGCAGATCTTGGGGGCACTGGGCACACATGATATGGAAAGGATAACTGTGTCAAAATCTTATGACTTCAATCGCAAATAATGTAAAGCAAGTGAGAGTAGTAAAATGAGAACAGTAAAAGTTTTTTGGTTTGTGTGGTTTTTTTTTTAGTTTGTGTGTAAGTCAATATGGATAAGGATAGGGACTGGATGTTTGATTTTATTGGCATAGAGAATTCTCTGATGCAGGAACGTCTTCTAGTAATTCAGATTTTCACTGTCTCTTCAACCTATAATCCTGGAGGTTGTCTAGAGTACTTAGAGGCTGAGCAACTTGCCTAAGATCACACAGCCAATTTGAGTTACAAGCAATACTTATACTGAGTTCTTCCTGGATCTGGATCTCTGTGTCATGCTGCCTCTCATAAAAGTCAATAATTTTAATTATTTTACTTTGTTCCAGTTAATTTTCACTGCTGTTGGACAGAACACAAACTGCTCTTTTAACATATAAAACCTCTGGTTCCAAAATACCATTGCAGATTGATGTATTTTTACTCCTTTCATATATTCCAGTCAAACTAGTCAACTTGATGTCACTCACACATGCTGTTTCAACTCCTGCCCTGTGCTTGAATGTTCTCCTTCTATCTCTTTAAATCTCTTACTTTCTGAAAAACTCAGCTCAAGCACCACTTCCTGCATGAAATATTTCATACACTGTTGAAATTACCTTGTCAAGTTACCCCCCTACACACACACACACACACACACACATATATATATATACATATATATATATATATATATATATATATATATACACTTCTCCAAAAAAAAAAAATCCCAAACCCGACCATTTCACAGACATACAACTGAGAAATATTACTAGGGAAAAGAAAAGTTCCTTTAATCCTATTAAAGCATAGTGTTAAAAAAATTTGCATAACCATATATATGTAGATATATATTATATAGAGAGATATTTAATATCTACATATATTTATGTATACACACACATCACTTCACTATGGCAGTAGTGTGCTGGTTGATTTCCCTGCCACAAGTCTTTCCCCACTCCAGTCCATCTTCTACCCAGCTATCCAATGAATCTTCCTAAAGCACAGATCTGACCATATCTCCCCCCTTGAATCATTCAATAAAGTTATTTGGGTCTTTATTGCCTTGTGGTCTCTGTGGCCACATACTGACAAGGACCCGGAGGGGAAATACAGTTTTTCTCAGCTGGAAGGAGGGACTGAAAGATAATGGGAAGTGGAAGCCAGCTATTCAGAAAGATTATTTAAGGGTAAAACATGCTTGAACTTCAAATCTTATAATGTAGTGAAAAAAAATTACTATGACATCCTTCCAGTGAGAAATTTTGAGGTATAGTAAAAATAAGCAATGTCAAATATAATCTGTTTTGTACATTGAAAGTCACCTAGGGGGCGGCTAGGTGGCACAGTGAGTAAAGTGCTGGCCCCAGAGTCAGGAGGACCCAAGTTTGGTTCTGGCCTCAGACACTTAACACCCACACAAAAAGACTAGCTGTGTAACCTCGGGCAAGTTACTTAATCCCAATTGCCCTCCAAAAAAAGCAAAAGAAAAGAAAAGAAAATCATCTGTCTTTTGAGAGCAGAAGTGAAATGAACAGGGGCAGCCAGGTGGCTCAGTGAGTAAGAGCACTGGCCCCAGAGTCGGGATGACCTGGGATCAAATCCAGTCTCTGATACTTAGCACCACACCCAGAAATAACTGGCCATGTAACCTTGAGCAAGTTACTTAACCTCAATTGCTTAAAAAAGAAAAAAAGTGAAATGAACAGACAATGGAAATGGAAAAATTGTTAAATATGAACATTTTTTTTTTGCGCAGTCCTGGTATATCACATACCCTTTGCTATGCATAATTAGTGCCCAGCAATAACATCAACAACAACAAACCATCTAAGTTCATCTGCTAAATTGGAAATTATCTTTTTTCAAATTACCTTTTTCTACTTTGTACCTCAACTGTACCCCTCCCCCCAAAGAAGTTCTCCAGCAATTGAAATTTACTGCTTATATCTATCTTCTTTTGGCGAAAAAATAGATTTCCTTCAGCTTACCACATTCATTCTTTTGTGACATTTCTAACCATGCTTTTAGATCAGCATAGTTAAGAATGTTCAAGAGATGGAATGATAAGGTAGATTTTAATTAGGATAAAAGTCACACAACCAGAGAAGAACTACCTTCTTTAACAAATTGGATAGATTCTTGTTATTTTGTGTCATGGGGTGAAACAGAAAATTGGAGTAAAATTTTCAAACATTGAAGTAGGAGAAAGCCTGGGCTTACGGAAGTGTCACAAATGGAGATTCAGTGTTTGCTTGTTTATTTATTTACTTAGTAAGATATCTGTAGGATAGTTAAGGTGGAAGAGAAGGAAATCTCAATAGTCAGCAGTCTTAATCTCTTCTTATCCCTTTGGGAAAGATTAGGTTAGCCTGAACACTACTGGGAAAATGTTCTATGGGGGTGATTTTTGTTGCTTATATCGTCATTCTGTCCTTGAAGTTCTCACTCACTGGCTCCTATTTTCTCCCCCTCATATCTATTGTGATATCTCCCAACTACTTCACACTACTGGCGTTGTTGGGAAGGTAGCAGTGGAACCATACCTTACTGAAAATATGCCTTATCCTTGTTCTTACTTCACACACCCACCATATTGTCTTGGTACATACTTATGGAGTTTGAACTCAGTTTTTGAGTTCTGAATTTGGCCTTCCTAATTCCCAGTCTGAAAATTCTTCTTGCTATAGCTGACTAGACAAATGGAATTATCTTTTAATGATTGTTCGCAGGTACTAAATGCATAATTAAAAGTACATTTTTGACAGTTCTGGTCCAGAAATAGATTTATTAGTAGGAGAGAGCACTTCAAAATCTACTAAGTTTTAAAATAGATGTATTTTTTATGAAAAATGCAAGTAATAGTATATTATGAACCAGTTTTCATATTTAACTCCATGAAATTTAAAAAAAATATTCGCATAGTATTAGCATACTTATCCAGAACTCATCTTTTCCAGCAACTAGTCTAAAACTCATAAAAGAAATACTCAGGAAAGATCGAACATGAATGCAATGAAATATCTCTCTAAACAAGTTCTGAGTAAGATAGCAAATTCAAGTTTCTGGAGGAACTTAGAACTATCAACAAATACTCCAGCAAAGATATTAAAGACATTAGATGAAAAGAATGATCAAGGAAATGAAAAAGAAACACTAATAAATCCCCCAATCTTGTCAAAACTACATAAGCCCGCTTGAAGTCTACAGCTGCCTAGAACAGGGATATACATGAAAGATTGGAATCCAGAGTGAGCTCCCCTATGAGAAACAGGACCTGAAGCCACTGAGATCTGAGCACTGGACTGGTGGATCTACGACCAAAAGGCAAGTCCCAGGAATATGTATAGCCCAGCAAGAGTACTGAAGCCAGTGTACCTGTTAGAGCCCGCAAGGGAAAGGCCATCATGACAGCCAGCTAACCCTGGGGTGATTTGGGTTAGAATTTAATAGCCTCAATCAAAACAAATTCAGTTACAGGGGGGTGATTAAAAAGAGAGTATGAAACACGTATAAGGACCAATAATCAGTGTCTTCTTGCCTGTGTGAAAAGAGAAAAGAGAGAGGAGTAGAAGGTTAGTTATAAATGACAAGTATTGGTCACGTTACTTTTCTTTTCCTGTCTTCTTTGCAAAGGGGGAAGGGCGCTAGAGGGAAAAAAAGAAATTAGGAAGACATACTGGACGGATTTAATAAATAACTATCATATCGTGAATTTGAATGGGATAAACTCATTCCTATCATATATTAAGACATCCAGCATGGTTTAGAAAGCAGACTATGACAATATGAAGTTTACAAGAAACACATATGAAATATAAATATTTACACAGAACTAAAATAAGAAGTTGGAACAGAAATCATTATACAGCAGATGAATTTTTTTTGGGGGGGGGGGGGTTAAGGGACTTGCCCAAGTCACACGGCTAGTAAATGTTAAGTATATGAGGTCAAATTTGAACTCAGGTCCTCCTGACTCCAGGGCCAGTGCTCTATTCATTGCACCACCTACCCTCCGTGTGAATTTTTTTTAATTACTGGAAATCATCTTCTTGGACAAGAGAATGATAAAAGGCAGGGTAGGAGAAAAGCAGCAAAGCTACATTATGCTTAAAGTTACCACTAATAATGAAATAATGCCAATACTTAATTTATATGTACTGAATGGCATAGAATCTAAATGTTTAAGAAATTATAATGTACCTACAGGGATAAACAGATATCAGAACTAGATTTGGGGACCTCAGTATGTCCTTTTCAGACCTAGAAAAAATAACAAAAAGATGCATAAGACAGAAAGTAAGGACCTGACTATAATTTTTTATAAGTTAAATATAATAGATTGCTGATGATTGATGAATGAAAATAGAAAGTAGCACGCATATTTCTAAGCAAAAACCTTATAAAAGTGGGAAATAGCAAAATATTAATATATTACTGTCACAAAACCAATTATGATAATAAAAATATTCAAAAATATTCAAACTTAATATAGAGACTAAATGATACCAATAGTAGAAAATTTTATCAAAGAAAATGACAATGAAACAGCATACTAAAATTTTGGGGATGCAACCAAAGCAGACACTTGGGAAAAATTACTATCTCCAAATATTTTCATTAACAAAAGAGTTAGAGAATTGAGCAAGTAATTAAAATAATTCTGAAATCCTGAAAGTTAGAGAAGAGATAAAGATGGGGAAAGTATTGATTTCATAAAGATATGACCAGTTTAAAAAAACACTATTCAAATAGATAAACTGCTAACCAGATCTGGTTTGTTTGTTTTTTAAAAGAGGGGGCAACCCAAATAGCACACTCAAAAATGAAAGAGCAAAATTCACAATACATGAAGAGATAATAAGAAACAATATTAGGGGGGAAATTGCTGATTATATACCAAACAAATAATTTAAATGAAATGGCTATTTATAAAAATATGAAATATCTAGATATATTAATACACTATACAAAACTTGCCTTGAGAGGAGGGGAACTCCTTTCCTGGAACACAGGCATAGTACCCAAAAGTCCTGTTCCTAGTCCTGGTTAGCTGTTTATGAGCTAATGGCAGATACCAGTAGCCCAGTCTCAGCTTATTACCCAGCTAGCTAGTTCAGTTAGATTCTGACAGGGAAGGACTATTTCAGTGGTAATTACAGAAAGCTTTATTAGTGGTGCATTGACACCACTACCAAAGGTTGGTGTTAGATGTAAACCAAGTCCAGAGGCTAGTGGTACAAGCAGTGAAAACTATAGGAAGGAACAGAGAAAGGAACTGAGAGGAGGAGCCTCATCAGGGTATTTTGCTAATTACTGTGGGAAGGAAGAGCTGACCCCCAGGTATCAATTGAGGGTGGAAGACAAGAATGCTGTGTGAAGACTGACAGTGATTGTTCTGTACATAAATTGGATTTAAGTGAGGCAGAACTATGCAGAGAGGCATTAGCTTCACTCTTTCCATCAGAGTCATAAAAGTCCAGTGGCTAGAAGTGGCTAGGCAGTGCAGTGAATAGAGCACTGGCCCTGGAGTCAGGAGGACCTGAGTTCAAATCCCGCTTCAGACACTTAACACAAAAACTAGCCGTGTGACCTCGGTCAAGTCACTTAACCCCCATTGCCCTGCACAAAAAAAAAAAGTCCAGTGGCAAAAAACAAGTCAAGATAACTGACAAGGGCCTGAGATGCAGTAGGTGACCTTGGCCTTTCTGAAAGAGAGTCTTTCCCAGACTTCAGTTTGTCTGAGGCAACCCTCTTTAAATGACTAAGGGTTAGGTAAGAGTTGAGACAAAAGATGGCCTAATTTATCGTCACAAAAATATCTGGGAAGGGAAGACTCTCAAAGTTTCTGGCCAGAACATAGAAAACAGTTGCTATTTACACTAATTCTAAGTCATCAAAACCTAAAAAGTGAACCATAAAGACTTGGGCTGGGGGCTATTATTGAGGTGGATTCTTTAATTTATGTAGCCAGAATAAAAACTAGCATTATCTGTAATGGAAAAGTGCTAGAGGCCTTTCCATTAAGCTTAGGGTGAAAGCAAGGAGGTTCATTGTCATCATTATTTTGATATAGCTTTTGACATGCTGGCTATGGCAATAACAGAAGGTAAAGAAATTAAGATAATAGACATAGACCGAGAAGGCATAAAAATAATCGCTTTTTACATGCAGAAATGACTTACACTGTTGCCCAAGAAAGCAAACTAAAAATAAATTGGAACAATAATTCAGTAAAGTAACAAGTTATAAATCTAGTCCACAAAAATCATTGCCCTTTGCTTTCAGTGTATTTCCAACAAAAACCAGAAAAAAAGAAATTCCATTCAAAATACCTGAAAAGATGAAGAAAGTAAAGCTGTCTATAGTCATATATGAAAAAATGCTCTAAATCACTATTAGAGGATGTAAATTTAAGCAACTCTGAAGTACCACCACACACTTATCAGATTGCCTAACATGACAAAAGAGGAAAAGATAAATGTTGAATATGTGGGAAAATTAATGCATTTTTGGTGGACTTGTGAATTGTTGCAACCATTCTGGAGATCAATTTCAAGCTAGACCTGAAGGGCCACCAAACTGTGCATACCCTTTGATACAGCAATACCACTGCTAGAGATCTTGAAAAGGGAAAAAGGACCTATATATGCAAAAATATTTATAGCAGCTCTTTTTGTGGTGGCAAAGAATTGGAAATCAAGGGGATGCTCATCAATTGGGGAATGGCTAAACAAGTTGTGGTATATAAATGTAATGGAATACTATTGTGCTACAAGAAATGAGGAGCAGACAGATTTCATAATAACCTGGAGAGATTTATATAAACTGATGCTGAGTGAGGGGAGCAGAACTAGGAGAACATTGTTTAAAGTTACAGACACATTATACCTTTGATGACTGACTGTGATAGACTGGTTTCCTCTCAGCAATGCAAGGTTATAAGACAACTCCAAAAGACTCATGATGGAAAGGGTTATCCACATCCAGAGAAAGAATTACAGAGTCTGAATGTAGATCGAAGCAAACTATTTGCTCTCTCTTTTTTGTTTTGTTTTGTTTTCTTCTTTCTTGTTCATTCCATTGGTTATAATCCTTCTTTACAACTTGACTAATGTTTAATGTGAAGGTATTTGTAGAACCTATATTGGATTGCATGCTGCTGTAGGTGGGGAGGAGGGAAAAGAGGGAGAGGGAGAAAACTTGGAAATCTAGGGATTGTGGAACTGAGTATTGTAAACTCAAAGTAAATAAATTTTAAAAAGAAAGGATGAGCATCCAGATTTCAGAAACACCTAGACTTACATGAACTGATGCTGAGTGAAATGAGCAGAACCAGAAAATTTTACACAATAAGAGCAACGTTGTGGGATAGTTAACTATGAATGACTTAGCTCTTCTCAACAATATGATGATCCAAGACAATTCCAAAAGACTCATGATGGAAAATGCTATCTATATCCAGAGAAAGAATTGATGGAGTCTGAATGCAGATCAAGCATACTGTTTTCACTTTCCTTGTTGTTTTTTTCATGTTTTTTTTTCCTTTTGCTCTGTTTCTTCTTTCACAACATGAACTAACGTGGAAATGTTTTACATAATTGTATTTGTATAACCTATATCAGATTGCTTACCATCTTGGGGAGGGGGGCGGGATGGGAGGGAGAAAAATTTGGAACTCATAACCTTATGAAAAATGAATGTTGAAAATTGTTTTTGCATGTAATTGGAAAAAAATAAAATACTATTAGCATTAAAAAGGAGTACCTCCATCCTCCCAGCCACCAAGGTTCACAACATAGGTATTATCCTCAACTCCTTACTCTCTCATCTCCAACTCCAATCTAATCTCCTGCCAAATTCTATGAATTTTACCTTTATAACATCTCTCAAATACTCTCTCTTCTCTCCTCAAACAATGCCACCACCTAATCTAGACCTTCATCACTTTACACGTGTATTACTGTAATAGCCTGCTGGTTAGTCTCCTTCCTACAAGTCTCTCCCCACTATATTCCATCCTCTACTCAGATGTAAAAGTGATTTCCCACATCTGACCATGTCACCACTACCCCATTCAATAAACTACAGTGGCTCCCTTTCACTCCAGGAGCAAATATAAAATTATCTGTTTGGCATTCAAGGCCCTTCGTAAACTGTCCTTTCCAACTTTTCTAATCTTCTGACACCTCAAACCCCTCACCCTCCATATACTCTGTAAACTAGTGACCCAGCTTCTTGCTGCTCTTGAATAATACACCCCATCTCCTGACTCTGGATGTTTTCCCTAGCTATTCCCAATGTCTAGAATGCTTTTTCTCATCATCAAAGGCTTCCATATCTTCCTTCAAGTCTCAAAGTATTTTCTACAGGAAACCTTTTCTATTTTCCCCTCAATTATTTTTTCTTCTTTTTGTTAATTATTTCCAGTTTATCCTATATATAACTTGCTTGTACAAAGTTTTCATGTTGTCTCCCCTGTTAGATTATGAGTACCTGGAAAGCAGGGACTTTCTTGTCTTTACTTGTTATCTTTAGCACTTAATATAGTTCCTACTTAATAAATATTTATTGATTTACTGACAGACTGATGGTGTAGATATTTCTGGCAGAATATGACTTAGGTTTTGGTGGAAAATCCTCTAATGTAAATCTCTACACTATCCCAATTCTGTAATGCCTTAGTTAACTGTGTCCTCTAGCTATTTCTTGAAAGATAAACACATTCATGAGGGTTAATGAATTACAGTTTTAGGAGTGAAGACCCAGAGGCTACTTTGAATCTGGGTTCATTGTTGTCTAGTGAACCAGGTCTTGTACAAATTAGAGGATCTTTAAGGAATGCTATAATCAGAAAATATTTTTTTCAGACTATCAAAAAAGATACCCTACAGCTTGTTGGCAAATAATTCTCCTCATCATATATAAGTAAAAATTACCTTGTAATCATGAGATCCTTTACCAGGATGAAATATTAATGAATAACAACTTTTAGCATCAAAATCAGATTGGACTTTAAAAAATTCAAGGATCTCAAATTAGCCATAGCATGACATATTTAGTATCTTGTGACTAAAGTAGTTTTTTCTAAAATTATTTTTCCCCATCCTTGAGGGCTCACACAAAAATAGTATGATGAAGTACACTAATTTTGGAAGCTTGTAAAAATTTTATAATAGAAATAATCTGTGGAAGGCAAGAAACCTAGTAATAGTTCAGATACATGGAGACGAATCAGCTAATGGGAGAAAACTTAATGCAAATTGGTGAAATATGAACTTTCAGTTAATATGAACATCAATTCAGAATGGAGATGTCATAATGAAGAAGAAAGGAAGGAAATGGAAATTTTCTAGGTAAATTCAGAGCTAAAAGAGTACCTGGGAGCAAATCTAATTTTTAGTCAATGAGGGAATGTTTCCTGATTTAATTTCCTTGAGCTGAAAGTAATGGGAGAAGATTAGAAAGCTTTTCCCTAAATATCTTGCAAGTGTTTTTTTTCTCTTATTTATAATCTTTGTTTTATTTAATGAGATTATCAGTTACCCATCCTAAAAAGATACGCTGTGCTACCTCCTTCAATAAACAGTATCCCAACTCTCTCCCCATATCCTAAGGCTTTCTTATCTGTTCTTTTCTGTTTTCTATTTCATTCCATGTATTTCTGATGTAGACCATTGACTGCCCTTCTGGGGCAGGAAACCAGTAGTACCGTTTCTGCTTCCTATACCTATTCCAGGGTTGACTAAGAGTGTTAACTAACCATCTGGGCCAAAATATTAAGGAATCTGTGTGTGTCTGTGTCTGTGTCTGTGTGTGTTCACGGTTACACCTCATGCTGTTTGGGGGGTTGGGATCAGTAACAATTTAACATTGATTCTCAAAGTTTAAAATTAATGGGATAGAGTAATATCTATGGTTTCCTTGAAATTTATCCTTTATAAGCTTTTATTATCTTAATAGATGTAATTAACTTAATAGATGTAATTAACTAAATATTTAACCAAAGGATTACTTAAATTAACTAAATATTTAACCAAACCATTACTTAATACAGAGCAAGAACTTGCCACCTAACCACCACCCCCAAAAGTAAAATATTCATAATATACCATGAGTTACCAACTGAATTTCCTGATGTCTACTTTCTGGAAGTTTGCTATTTAGCTTCATGAAAAAGTATACTTGTCACTGCTAGGCATATACTTCAAGGAGGTCAATGACAAGAAAGGCCCCATATACACTAAACTATTTATATTAGTGCTTCTTTGATAGCAAATAACTGGCAACAATTTAGATGTCTATCAATTGCTACTTTGTGATAGCAAAGAATTGGAAACAAAATAGATGCTCATTCCCCAATTATATCTTCCTATATATAAATATAATAGGATGTAATGAATAAACATATGTATATATGTCTTTTATTACCCTTCGGTTTTTTTACTTTTTTGAGCTAATCAGAGTCAAAATTACTTGCCCAGGGTGACACAACTAGTAAGTGTCTGATGCCAGATTTGAACTCAGGTCCTCCTGACTGGCTTCTGCTCTATCCCTTGTGCCACCTAGCTGTCCCCTTGACTTTGTTTTAATATTTTTTATGTCTCATGGAGTTATTAGCTTTTTTTTGTTCAATTCTCATTTTCAGAGAATAGTTTTCTTAGATAAAGTTTTGTACCTCCTGTTCCAGAATGGTAATTGCGTTTTCATAGCTTTTTTCCATAGCTCTTATTTGAGTCACTTGAAAGTCACTTTTAGCTCTTTTTTCATTCAGTCAGTCAATTTGTAAGCATTTTGTAAGGCACCATGCTAAGTTCTAGGGATACAAAGAAAGATAAAAGATATTTCCTGCCTTCAAGAAGCTCACAGACTAATGGGGGACAAATATGTACAAACAAGCAATGTACAGGATAAATAGGAAATGACTAATGGAAGGAAAACACTAGAACTGAGAGGGATTGATAAAGCCTTCCTATTGAAAAAGCGTGTGTAGGGACGGCTAGGTGGCACAGTGAATAGAGCACCGGCCCTGGAGTCAGGAGAACCTGAGTTCAAATCTGGCCTCAGACACTTAATACAAAAACTAGCTGTGTGACCTTGGGCAAGTCACTTAACCCCAATTGCCCTCCAAAAAGAAAAAAAAAAGTGTGTGTGTGTGTGTGTGTGTGTGTGTGTGTGTGTGACACTTGAAAGAAGCCAGGAAGTGGAGATGAAAAGGGAGAGCATTCTAGGGCCTAGGGGAAGCCAGAGAAAATGCTGGAGCATTTTCTTTCTTTCTTTAAACTATTGCCTTTAGTCCTTTGAGGAATTCTGGTTGGACTTGTGTCCCAAGCTGCACTTTTCTTTAAGGCTTTGCTTGTAGATGTTTTGAAGTAATTCTTTCCATCTGGGTTTGTGTGTTGACCTTTCCTGTTGCCATAACACCTTTTAATGGTGGGATTTTGAGGGGTTTTATTTGTTCACTAATTCTTCTAGGTACTTCTTGTCTTTGAACTTTATGTTAGGGCTGGTCTGTAAACACTTTTGGAGGGAGTGTCTGGCCTGAGTTTCTGTCATCCTGTGTCCTTCTGATGCTTTAATAATTCATTTTGGGGACGGACAAACTTTTAATGCTCCCAAAGTGATGTGACTTAGGACCAAGTCTACTCACTGCCGTACTGGTCTACCTCTGCAAGTTCCTGATCCAGATTTGGGTCTGTTAGTTTGTTGGTTGAAAATTTCAGTAGACTGCTGTTAGACTCAGCCATTGGAAGGTTCTACAGGTTCAGAGTGTTTGAAATGCAGGTTCCCCTTTGGTCTGGGATTTTTGCCCTTGTTATTCTACTTCAAACTTCAGCCTGGGCTCAACATTAGAGTGAAGTCCCTGCTCTATTCCTGGGATCAGAACCACAAAACTACTGTTTGCTTCTGAGCTTGTTCTTCACTTAGTACACAGCTAGCACCTTACATTCCTCTGTAAGTGCTCCTTGAAAGTGGATAATGGGCAGCAGAGCTAATAGATGGCACCACTTCTTGTACCTTATGCTAGTAAAAAGGATTCTCTGGGACCTCTTTCTGCCCCAATTATTCCTGCCCTGGTGTCCAATCTTGGCACATTTTCAGATGCTGAATGCTGGTATAATGTCACATTGACTGGTGGCATACTCCTCGCCAGACTTTTTCCCTAGACCTCTTGGTCTCCTTAAGCTCACCTGGGCTAGAAAAATGACTCACTGTGACTTTTCTATATCTTACATTCATTTTTATTCCCTATAACTTCCTTCTAGTTAATGCTAGGTAAATGTTTCCCAATAAGATTTCACTGGTAGGGTTATCTTTTATGATGGCTTAATTTAGGGGCCATATTCTATAGCAAGGGTTCTTAAGCTTTAGATGACTTTGTCAGCTTGGCAAAAACTATGGATCCCTTTCCAGAATAATGCTTTTTAAATGCATAAAATAAAACAACTAGGATTACATAGAAAACCAACTATATTGAAATACATGGTTACCATAATAAGAAGAAAACAAATGTATAGACCCTAGGTTAAGAATCTCTATTCAAGAAACCCTTCCTGATCCCCCTCGTTGTTAGTGTTCTCTCCCTCCTCAAACTATTTTGTATTTATTTATCTTTATAAATGTTGTATTTTTCGTTCTAACAGAATAAATGTTCTTCAAAGGGAGTATTTTCCTTGCATCATTGCATCCTTATCACTACCTTGTACATGTATAAGATGCTGTGTATATGTATATATACTAGGCATGGAATATAAACTTCTTCAACAAATTAATGAAAGGAATATTAAAGTCTTGTCTCATGAACCAAAAACTGTGAAGGGCCTTGGGCTTCCTAAGGAATCATTTTTTCCTTCCCTATGCTCTTCAAGCCTTGTTATGTAGTTTTTCCTGGAACAGGTATCAATTGCTGGCTCTGAATTTCTTAGATTTAATTGGTTCAGATGTGATGGTTTCATAACACTTTGTATGCATTTGATGATGATCTGTAAGACACCAAACTATCCTTAACTTTAAAGGAAGAATTAGTATCACCTGTGACCCCACAATTTGTGCAGGCCATAGGATTGATTAGAGCTGGGCTCTGAATACAAACTGAAGCATGCTATTTTTTCACTTTCTTTTTTGTTTTCTTTGAGTTTTCTTCCACAAAATGATGAATATGGAAATGTTTTACATGAATCTTAGTTGCAATCAAGTCCAGTTTCCTCATTTTATTAATGGCAAAACTGAATCATAGTGAGTTAAAGTGACTTGTCCATATCTGTAAATACCTAAGGCAGCGTTAGAACCCAGGTATTCTTGATTCCAGCACCAATTCTCTACCCATTACACCATACTGAAACTTATGTTTGACCAATCGACAATCAATTTATAGACAAAGGGAAGTTTTGTTTATTCCATATTTTAGGTTCTGGGTTCTGATATATATTAAATGTGGCCCACAAATAATCAGAAAACATTGTTGGACACCTGTGATGTGCAGAACATTGTAGGCAAAACAGGAAAGTCTAATATGCTAGGAACTGTGGGAAATAAAAAGAGCAATAGCCTAACTATTGAATATTTTTATCTTTTTAAAATATTTTTATCTATTATCTTATTTTTAATATTCTGAAATTAACCATCAACAAATAAAAATATTTCAATATATAAAAAAGAAAAGCATTTTATGGGGAAGCATGAACTATTATGTAGAGTTTGGGGGGGGGGGTAAATATGTCTATATTATACTTAAACCAGGTAGCAACAAAAACTGTCAGGTAACCAACAGGCCTTAAACCTGTTGATAAGTTAGGAGGATGTTTACCTCAAATATGTGAATACTTTCCCTGGAAGAATGAGTGGACGAGAACAATTTGTTCCAATGGCTATAAAGGCAGCTGAAGCAGGCACTGTGGAGCTCTCAGAGCTGGATCAGATATCAAAGGCACGAAAATCATTCACTGCATCCAAGGCCATTGCCAGTGGTCCTGACTTTTGTCTTGCCACTGGACTTCAGTAACCCAGGAAGAGAGAGTGATGCTGATGACTTTGCACAACTCGCCTCACAATCCAATTCATGCACAAGTTAAGACATTACCTGTAATGTCATTGATCCTCTTGGAAAATGAAAGTCAAACTTGAACAAGATAGCAACAAAAACTGTTCTATTTTGGTCCCCTTCTGCACTTTTTTCATTTTATTCCATGAATTTTTAAAAGCATAATTAGTTAATATATATCTCCACCCACTAAGCCTAATACTCCTACTCTCAGTAGAAACCCCAGTACAGACATATGTGTTGCCACAAAACACATCAAAATATTGTCTATTTACATGATGGAAAAGGAAAATGATAAATGTTGGAAGGGGTGTGGCAAAACTAGGGCACAAATACACGGTTGGTGGAGTTGTGAACGGATCCAACCATTCTGGAGAGCAAAATGGAAAAATTTCCAAAGGGCCATAAGACTATGCATACCCTTGGACCCAGCAATGCCACTCCTAGATCTGTTTTCCAAAGAGATAATAAAAAAGGGTGGAGGGGAAGAACCTATTTGTACAAGGATATCTATAGTAGCTCTTTTTGTGGTGGCAAAGAATTGGAAATTGAGGGAATACCCAATCAATTGGGGAATGGTTAAACAAATTGTGATATGTGATTGTTACTGGAATATTATTGTGCTATAAAAAATGATGAGCAGGATGATTTCAGAAAAACCTGGAAAGACTTATATGAACTGATCCAGAAGGAAGTGAGCAGAAAGAAACACTGACTAAGCAGGAGAACATTGTACAGATTAACAGTAATGTTGTATAATGAACAACTGTGAACAATTTAACTAATCTCAGAAATACAGTGATCCAAGACAGTCCCAAAGGACTCATGATGAAAAATGCTATCCACCTCCAAAGAAAGAACTGAAGGATTCTGATTACAAACTGAAGCATGCATTTTTCACTTTCTTTTTTTGTTTTGTTTGAGTTTTCTTCCACAAAGTGACTAATATGGAAATGTTTTACATGATTACATATGCATAACCTATATCAGATTGTTTACCATTTCAGGGAAGGAGGAGAGGAGGGAGGGCAAGATAGAATTTGAAACTCAAAACTTAAGAAAAAAAAACAACAAATGTTAAAAAATCATTTTTACATGTAATTGGGGGAAAATAAAATATTAAATGAATGATTTTTTTAAATTGCCTATGTTTGAGAAGACATATCTCATTCTATATCTCTACCCTGTTACCTTTCTGTTAAGAAGTATCACCAATGCTTTGAAGACACTGTTGTTTGCTTCTTTCTTAAGAGTTCTTGGGTTTTTCTAAGTTGTTTTTCTTCATGATATCATTGAGGAAATTTTTCTCCCATTTATATTTATTTCAGTTCGCATTACCTCCTACAAATCTACCCATATTTCTTTAAATTCATCATGTTTATCATTTCTTATGACCAGTAACATTCCATTATATTTCCATATTACAAATTGTTCTGTTATTTCATAATTGTCAATAAACCATTTTGTGGGGGGCAGAGTCAAGATGGCAGAGTAGAAGCAGGACCTCCGCACAGGTCCGGCTTCCACCTTCCCCAGCCCATATAAAAAGGGGACTCTGAACACACTTTGGAGATGCAGAACCCACAAAATGACACAGAGAAGCTAACCTCCCATTGAGGACAGCCTGGCCAGTGCAGCGTTCTGGGAGCTGAGCCCAGGCCTGCATGAGCCAGAGGTTTTAGCCCCAGGGTGGGCCTGACCAGCCACCCACCCAGAGGGACTCCAGATCACCAGCAGCTGTGGCTGTTTCCAGATTTATCAACACATAGATGTGAAGGACAAAGTGAGAGGTCAGTGCAGTCTGGACTTTGGGACCAATAGGAGAGCATCGGCTTTAGCCCCAAGGGCGAGACACCAGGCGGCAGCTTCAGCTCCTGGCCTGCAGAGTGTAGGGGGACCAAGCAACCAGTCTGAGGGGTAATTGCTCTTGTTTTAACCTGCTTGGATCTGGATTGCAGTCTAGGGTGGAGGTCCTGGGGTGTGTGACGAGCTTGCCAGAGCATGTGGAAGCTTCAGAGAGGGCACCCAACTAATACCTCTGGCAACTGAGAAAACCCCAGTGTTTGGGACAAAAGCTCCCCTGTCTGGTGGCAGAGTCCTACTGTGGCAAAAAGCCCAGGGGTCAAGTGACTGAGGGGCAACATGACCAGGCAAAGGAAACAAAGCAGACAGAAGATTCCAACATTAGACTCCTATTTGGGGACAAAAAGGAGCAAAACATGGAACAGGAGGAAGACAGTGAAGTCAGAACTCCTGCACCAAAAGCTTCAAAGGAAAATACGAGCTGGTTACAGGACATAGAGGACCTTAAGAAGCAGATAAGAGAAGTGGAGGAAAAATGGGGAAGAGAAATGAGAACAATGCAAGAAAATTATGAAATGAGAGTCAACAGCCTGACTGAGGAAAATCACACCTTAAAAAACAGACTAACTCAGTTAGCAAAAGAGGCTCAAAAAGGTAATGAGGAGAAGAATGCCTTAAAAAGCCAAATTTGCCAGATGGAAAAAGAAGCTCAAAAGCTCACTGAAGAGAATCATTGCTTCAGAATGAGATTGGAGCAAATGGAAGCTAATGACTTTATGAGAAATCAAGATGCTGTTAAACAGATCCAAACAAATGAAAGAATAGAAGGCAATGTGAGATATCTCATGGGAAAAACCACTGACCTGGAAAATAGATACAGGAGAGAGAATTTAAAAATTATTGGACTACCTGAAAGCCATGACCAAAGAAAGAACCTAGAAATCATCCTCCAAGAAATTCTCAAGGAAAATTGCCCTGACATTTTAGAACCAGAAGGCAAAATAGAGGTTCAAAGAATTCACCAATCACCTTCTGAAAAAGATCTCAAAAAGAAAACTCCTAGGAATATTATAGCCAGGTTCTGGAATTCCCAGATCAAGGAGAGAATATTACGAGCAGTCAGGAAGAAACAATTTGAATATTGTGGAAACACAATCAAGGTAACACAGGATCTGGCAGCTTCTACACTGAGGGATCGAAGGGCCTGGAATATGATATTCCAGAGGGCAAAGGAGCTGGGATTAAAACCAAGAATCACCTACCCAGCAAAACTGAGTATCATGTTTCAGGGGAAAATATGGTTATTCAGTGGAATAGAGGACGTTCAAGCATTCTTAATGAAAAAACCAGAGTTGAATAGAAAATTTGACATTCAGATACAAGAAGCAAGAGAAGCATGAGAAGGTAAACAGGGAAAAGAAATTATAAGGAACTTATCAAAGTTGAACTATTAACATTCCTACATGGAAAAATAATAATTGTAACTGATGAAACTTTTCTTAGTATGAAAATAGTCGAAGGGAATATATCTATATCTATATCTATATCTATATATTATATATATGTCTATATTGGAGGGTATATGGGCATATGAATACATATGTGAATGTGTGTATATATGTTTACAGGTATACATAGATAGAGGGCACAGGACCAAGTTAATAGGAAGGGATGATACTTAAAAGGTGAAATTAACAAGTGAGAGAGAAATATAATGAGAGGAGATGGAGAGACAGAATGGGTAAACTATCTCATATAGAAGAGGCAAGGGAAAATTCTTACCATGGAGGGGAAGAGAATAGGAAGGCAAAAGGGAATGGGTCAACCTTATTCTCATTGAATTTGGCTTGGGGAGGGAATGACATACACACTAAATAGGGTATCTCACCCTACAGAAGAATAGGGGGGAAGGTGATGAGAGGGGCAATGATAGAAGGGAGGGCAGGCTGCGGGGGAGGGAAGTTGAAAGCACTCACTTTTGAAAGGGTACGGGATCAAAGTAGAGAATAGAACAAGTGGGTGATGGGATAGGAGGGAGGGAAATATAGTCAGTCTATTACGATATATCTTCTCTGTTAATGTTTTGCATTACCCACACATGTACAACCTATACTGAACTGCCTATTTTCCCAGTAAGGATGGGTGACAAGGGACTAAGGGAATGAATCTGGAATTCAACGTTTTAAAATCAAATGTTTAAAAAAAATACACACACACACACACACACACACACACACACATATATATATATATATATATATATACTATTATTGGTACTATTTTACATGTAATTGGGAAAGAAGTTATACAGGCACTGGGGCATAGAGATCCACCATGCCCTACTGGAAAAGTTGAAGGGGGTATGGGAGAAGATATGGGAGAGAGCAGATTGGAGGAGGGGACATCCTGTGGGATTGCTACTTTGGGGTGGTAGGTAGGGGAAAAATGGGGGGAAAATTTGTAACTCAAAATATGGCGGAAATTAATGATGTAAATCAGAAGTTAATAAAGCATTTGAAAATGGGAAAAAAAGAACCCATTTTGTTTCTAGTTTCTCGCTACTATAAAAAAAATCCTCTAATAAACATCCTTATACATGTGAATTTTTTCTCCATATCCTTGATCTCCTCAGGATATATGCCTACTAGTAGTGTCATTGAGTTAAAGGGTATGCAGTTTAGTGACTTTTTGGATAGACTTTCAAATTGTTTTTCAGAATAGATAAACTAATTCACAGTTTCACTAACAGTGCATTATTAGTATGCCTGTTTGGTCACAACCTCTCCAACAACTGTTATTTTCATCACAGATAGAAAGAGGCACCTCACAATTTTTAAATTTACATTTCTCTAATTTTCTTGATTTGGAATATTTTTCATGTGATTGTCAATAGAGGGCATTCAGTTAAGAACTATCTGTTCATATCCTCTGACTATTTAATGATTAGGGAATTACTCTTGCTCACATGTATTTGTATCAACCAACATATGCCGGTTGTATTTTGGATATTATACCTTTGTCAGAGAAATTTGTCCTCAAGGGCACCTAATGCTATCAGACTGCTTTCCAGTTTTTCCAGTCATCTTTGTCAAATAGGGATTACTTTCCCCAGTAGGTGATATTCTTCGGTTTATCAATCTTCTTTTACAGAATTATTGTTTCTTAGATTTGTCATCTGACATTATTTAGGAACTCATGCGGGCTTTGAAAAAAGATTTTTCTTGCTGCATTATGGTTTGTAAATGATGTATTTATTATTTCTGCCTTTTTTACATTTCTTTGCAATATCTCTTTGTCTTAGTGCATGGTCAGTTTTTTTTTTTTGGAGGGGGGAAGCAAGGCAATTGGGGTTAAGTGACTTGCCCAAGGTCACACAGCTATTAAGCATCAAGTGTCTGAGACCGAATTTGAACTCATGTCCTCTTGATTCCAGGGCCTGTGCTCTGTTCACTGCGCCACCTACCTGCCCCCATGGTCAATTTTTACAAAAAGTTCCAAGTGATACCAAGAAATATGTATATTCTTTAGCGGTCCCATTTAGAGGATGTCATAAATCTCTTAGCTCAAGTTTCTCCAGCAATTTGTTTAGTTTCATATGTTCTATTTTGTTTGTTTTTCTGTTAAAGTTATCCAGAACTGAGACTGACATGGAAATTGCCTTTCATTAATGTGTTACTGTCTACATATGCTTACTGCTCAGTTAATGGTACCTTTGTGAATTTATATCTTAAGGCATGTGGAACATGTAAGTTTAATACTGATATTGGTTTATTGTCTCAGATTCTCTTCACATAATGTAGTTTCCTTGTTTATCCTTTTTTATTTTTTGAATGTTTTTGCTTTATTGGATACTATGATTGTAACTCTTGCCTTTTTGTATTCCCTTGTGGTTGTAGTAAGTAAAAATTCTGAGACAAAGTTCCAAGTGATAAAAATTAATATATTAAATAAGCCAACCAATAATCAATAAATTAATGGCCAGTGGTTCTCTCAGTAATCAAAGACAAAGATGTTGAATCCTGTATCACATTAAATGGCCTCTATGTCTTCCTAACAACACATTATTGGGCCTGACCAAGAAAAGGCCACCCTAATTGGTGGACACTTATTGAGGAGTGGGGCTAAGAGTCTTCAGCTCCTCTTGCTGAGAATATGGCTGAATTATGAGACTCAGCAGCCTCCAAAAGTCTGGGCATCCTGACCAGGTTCTTTCTGGTTTGGTTTCTCCTACATGAGCTGGGTCACCCTAAACTCTAATGAAGGGGGAAAAGGATAGGAGCTCTTTCTTTCCACCAGGAAGGAACCTCACCCAAACTGGATCCTGTTTGTACATTTAAAAGAAATCAGGTTTCCAGTTAGGTGGGGTCCTATCCAGATGCCTTTAGCAGAGCTGGAATGCTTCAGATATTCTTTATTTGGGGAGGGGCTCCTCTCTAAACTTGTCTCTTTATAAAGAAGGGAATATTATAAGCTATTATTAATAATCAAATTATATAGCATAAAAATTAATTTCTCTCATTCCCCACCTTTGATTCACTAAGAGACACAGTCTCCTCAGTGAGTCACTTATGGGCATGACACATTTCATCAGGTGTTTTTGACCATGAAGCTTAGGTGTTTTAACATGATGGAAAATAAGGTAAGGGGAAGAGGGAGAGAAATTAACTGATGCATTGACAGGAGCTGTTGGGAGCAGTCCCCTTCATCAAGCAGGTCTTACAAAAAAAACAACAGTGCATAGGGAAGATGTGAAAGGGAAGGATACTCCACTCCAATTGTTCGTTTCATCACTTCATCATATCTTATGACTTAGATGTATTGTTCAGCTATGTGTTTTCTTAGAATGTCTCCTACTGAAATCTTCTGGTCCTCTGTAAATCTTTCCTCTTGGGAATTCTGGAATAGTCTTGTTCTCAAAGCAGCTTCTTCTAGCCAACCTGCTTCTCTGGCTCAGGCTACTCTTAATTTTCTGTTAAAATATCTTGCAAAATAGTTGTCAATATAATTAAATACAGTTACTTTAATTTTGCTCTACCAGTAATTAGATCATGTTATGAGAGTTAACTTAAACTTTATGACTAATAAGAATATCAAATTAGGAACCTCTAGACTAGAGAATTTACATTTTTCTATACTCTTTGATCTAAACAAGGTACTTTATTTAGACACCAACAACAACAAACTGAAGGGAGAATCTAAAAGAATCTGTCAGGATCTACTTACACAATGAATTCTTCTGGTTAAGAATTTGATATTTACAAATGTAGTTATGTAAACCAAGATTAAAAGTGCCTTTTAAATTGGCATTGACTCCACCATCATTTCATTCTTCACTTCAGATTCAAGTCCCAAAAAAGGGAAGGAATTCGAGTTTATTACCTATAACTGCCTTATGATATAAGTTAGAAAATTATGTTGATATATTTAGGAAATTCAAATGACTGAAAAATCAGAAAATTCTGCACCCAGTTTTTACATTTGACATATTTAATTATCTAGCCTTGTTATTATTTTCCAGAAACAAAATTTTCACTCTATTTACTTCATTATTTACTCTAGTTATTTTACTTTTAGCTGCTCATTTCCCCTCCTTCCCCTTAGAAGTGTAGAGTATGTCCCACCTGACCACGGAGTCTAATGATAGCCTTATCCCTTGGCCAATCATCATAAGAAAAGGTTGCTAAAGAAGAGAGGACTATAGTTAATAATGCTAAGATTAAAATGACACCAAAAGATTGTAGCATACTTTCAAGTGAAGAAGCAGAGTTAAGTTCCTTTGAGTCACTATTAACTATAAATGATATTGAATAACCAGAGGTAAAATACAGGAATATTATGTATCAGAAAATGTTACCAGCTTTACTTGAGAACAATGAATCCAAGAGTCCTTTTCTTCAATTTTGATGGCAGTTGGAGTGGTCAGCAATACCTGGAATAGTCCTTCCTAAGCATTCTGAGTCTCTAGTTCAGTGAAAATTTTTAATGTACACCATGTCCCAGATATAAATCATGGCATGAGAAGTCCAAAGGACCAACCTGCATTGCAGCTCACATGTTGTGGAGCTGACACAGTCTGGCCTTCACATTCCTGTAAATAGGAAGCAATACAGGTAGCCCCTCCTGATGATATATATATACTGGACAAAAGGGTTTTGTTTGGATGGGGTGGTATCCAAAAAGCATTTCAAAAAGCAGCACACACATGTGTATTTGTATACATATATATGCATACATATATGTATACATGTCCCTCTCCTTGATCTGCTAAGCAGATAGAACTGCTAAGGGGAGAATATCAGGTCATTTCAGATGAGTCTCAGTACCCAATTTGCCGATCACAATGTTAAGTTCCTTATCCATACATTCAACTCGGCCTCAGCATTGTGGATGGTAAGACTTGTGGAATTTTGATGTTCCCCCCAGACAGGAATAAATCTGGGATAAGACAGAATCAGTGAAATGGGTGTCCTTGTCAGAGTCCGTGCATGCTGGTGGGCCAAAGTGAGGAACAATCTCCTTGGGGAGTATCTTAGCAAAAACTATAACAGTGGCAAGTAACCCAGGAAAAGCTTCTTCCCATTGGGTGAGGTGGTCAGTAATGACAAGACAAGCTTTATAACATCCAGCCTTAGGCATCGAGATGAAATAAACTCATAAATGTCACAAAGGTATGTCTCCAGAGGGTAACTGCTATAGGCCTTGGCATGAAAAGAAAGTTGATTGTGTGCCTGGCAGGTAAAGCGTAAGACACGCACACAGGGGCAGGTATGCTGGTGACACCTGGGGCAACCAAACCCTCCCTATCAAATCCGCAGTCCGTTGCATGCCAAAGGGGACACACTTGTGAACAGAGGCTTGCCTGGTGAGGAGGCGTAGTTTGCCCTCTGAAGACACCCAGACCACATTAACTTGTTTTGCCTTAAATTTTTGCTTCTACTTCTCCACTTCAGAGTCATCACAGGAAAGAGAGATGTCAGTATCAGCAGAAGATGGGAGATTAAAAATATATGCAGGGGCTTCCAGCACAGCAAGCTTAGCAGCAGCAGCACCCTCATTTCCCCTTGAGACAGAATCAGTCCCTCCCATACTAGAAGGGCTGTTAATAATAACCAGCGCAGTGGGAAATTTCAGGGCGGACAAGAGATCCTTAATGAAATCTGCATTTGCAATGACTACCAGCAGAAGTAAATCAATCCTCTTTGCAAACAAAGCATCCCCACGGCATGGCAGACACCAAATGCATATCTTCAATCTGTATAAATGGTGGCACTTCTCCCTTTGGCCAGATGATGTGCCTGAGTGAGAGCCACCAGCTCAGCAGCCTGGGTGTTAAGACTGGAGGGCAGAGAAACTGCCCGGACATCATCATAGTAAGAGACAACAGCAGCACCTAGGTGGTGGGTTCTTTCTTTCATAAAAGAGGACCCATCAGTATAGAAAACAAAGTCAGAATTCGCTAGTGGTGTGTCAGAGAGATCATCATGGGCTTTTCAGTAATGTCTACTACAGAGGCATAATCATGTAAATGGTTCTCCTTAGAATGGCAAATTGGAGAGCAATGTTGCAGGATTTAGAAATGTATAGCATTTAAAGGTGATGTTATTATTCCCCAACAAAGTCACTTCACATTCAACAAGAGTTTGATCTAAAAAGAGCTGTGTTCAGTGATAGAGCAAGAGAACATCAATTTCATGATGGCGTTGTACGATTAAATGGGAACCCAGAGCTGGATCACAAGCCTTCATGAAGAGGGCAGTGGCAGCCACAGCCCAAAGACAGGGTGGTGCTACAGCAGCCACAGCATCCAGATGAGAACAATAGTAAGCTGCTGGGCACAGGGTGGGTCCTAAATGCTTGAGTTAGATACCAGAAGCCACCTCGCACTGTTCATGTCCAAAAAGAGAAAAGTCCTTACTGTATGTAATCTGGGAGTCCCAAGGCAGGTGCAGGTAACAGGGCCTATTTCAGCTGTTAGAGCCGAGAGATGTTGAGAATCCAAGTGCAAAAGTTCAAGAACAGAGTTTTTAGTCAGAGACACAAGAGGGTTGGCAATTGACTGCCAGCAGTACACAGCTGCTCCTAGGATGGCCCTCACTGCCACTTGGAGAAGGAAGCAGATAGTTGTTGAGCAGTTTGAATGTACTCGGGAGAACCAGAGGGAGTCCCAGAAGCTAGGAAAAAAATCCCAAATGATCCACCTGTGGGAGACATCACTGTACCTTTGATTTAGAAACTTAAGCTCCAGTAGTAGATATGATGGCCGTCTTCCTGGAAGATCTCTGCATCTGGTGCTGCTAGGGGCAGGTTGTTTATGTACTGAATTGGGCTATCACCTTGAAAAATGATGGGGGCTGTCTTGCTGTAAAATTTGAGAAAATAAGATGAGGCTCTTTTCATACCCCTGAGGCAACCAAGTCCATGTCCACTGTGAGAGTTTCCAGGTAAAAGCAAACAAATTTTGGGAATCTGGATGTATGGGTATTAAAAAAAAAAAAGTGCAGAACAGAGGTCTACCACCAAGAAGCAAGTTGCTTCACAACGGATTGAGATGATAGTGGCAGGATTTGGCACCACTTGTTGCCTAAGTGTCATATATGAATTAATCATATGCAGATATTGAACAAAACATAGATGGGCTTGCCATTTGGCCCTGGCTTAAGTTTTTTTTAACAAGCATATTGCATGGAAATTTGCAAGAAGTAACAATTCCTTGATCGATTTATGTGTCAATTATAGATGCGATTCCTTCAGTAGATTCCTTGGACAAGAGATACTGGGAAATAGATGGTGGGGGGCCTTCTTTACTTTTAATGGTAACAATGACAGCAGATTTAAGGAGGCCTATGTCAGAGGCTGAAGAAGGCCCAGGAGGAGTCAGGGATATTAGAGGCAATTTCAGAAGTATTTCCTGCTCTCTCCTGAGTGCTTGGAATGAAGACTAGGAGCAAAGGGAGGGAGTCATTGGGTAGCTGTAAGGGCATACTGCCATCAGGAGAGTAGGAAACGATAGCCCCAAGTTTACATAGGAGATTATATCCCAACGAATGTACAGGGGGTTCAGGAATGAGGAGAAATGAATGTTCTACTGTTGGAAGGTCAGTTGAGACCAAACAGGAACATAGTTTAAGAACATGCTGAGGATTCCCTGAAATACCACCCACATTTAGAGACCCAATAGAAGTACATTTAAGACTGATTTTGAAGCTCCCATGTCTAATAAATACTTTTTGCTTTGGGGAGGGGAGTGGACTGGGATAACTGGAGGTAGGACATCGGAGTATGGGAAAGCAAAGTCATTGTCTTCAGGTTCCACAGGCCCTTCCCCCTCCTCTGCCTCTTCATGCCTCATTGTTCCTCTGGGAGGCCCTAAAGTCATTATAGTTTCTCAGGGAGTCTCTAAAGCCATTACATCTCTTGTTCTAAAATCTGGTCCTTTCTGTCTACACTCTAGAAAAATATAGCCCTGTTTTTTGCAATAGAATACTTTGGCAGGGACCCTGCCACCTGTGCCCAAGTCTTAGATACATCCTGCAAGGGACCTAAAATGATTTGGACCAAAGCTGCTTCTACAAGGCTCATGGTAGTCAATCCCTGTTCTTTTCCCTGTTTCTCTTTCTCTTGTTTATTCTTCTCCTGTGTCTCTATTTCCTCCCTCTCTTTTTCATTCCCTTTATATAAAGCAGTATCTTTCAACTGTTCTATGTTTATGGTATATGGACTTGGCCACCACTTGTTTTGTTTTGTTACTTTTTGGAGGGCAATTGGGTTTTAAGTAACTTGTCCAAGGTAACGCGGCTAGGTTTGTTATTTGTGTGTGTTAAGTGTCTGAGGCCGGATCCCAACTCAGGTACTCCTGACTCCAGGGCCAGCACTCTGCTCACTGTGCCTCCTAGCCGCCCCGTGGCCACCATTTGTGAAGAACACTTCCTTATTTCTGGTGATAATTGATTCAAAAAGTAAATGCAGATATGTGCATCTCTCAGGTTAACTGGATCTAATCCAGCATACTGCTTAGCACCTTTACACAGTCTGTCATAAAATCAGTTAGTATTTTCTTTCTTTTTTTGCAAAGTTCCTTGAAATCTCTCCCAATTTTCTGATCTAATTGAACATGCTTCCATACCCTTAAGTAAGGTTTCCCTAGCTTTTTGTAATTTGATGTAATCCTTGGGATATTGGAGTCTCAATTAGTATCCTCTAGAGGTCAAAGTTGGGCTGATCCACCTGCAGGAACTAGCCTGTTCACTGTATCTTATAAATGGCTTGTCTTTCCCTAGGGGAGAGCAAAGCTTGCATCAAATCCCTCACATCACCCCAAATTAGATTGAAAAACCTAAAGATTGTCTGAAATTGAGAGACTACTACTACTGGATCCTTATCAAATTTAAGGGTGTTCCTTCTCTAGGTACACAGATCAGTGGAGCTTAAAGGAACATGTTGCCTGAGTAAAACTACAGTCCCTCTGCAGTCATGAGTGGCAGCATTTTGTAGAGGAAAAATGCCTTCAGGTTTTACTTTTGCTTCAAAAGAAATCAAAGTCTCCATTGAGGGAGATGACTAGGAAGGAGGAGCAGAGACTGGGAGAGGAAAGAGAGGAGGTGAAGGAGAAAGTAAAGGAGCTGCAACTGGCAAAGGCTCAGAACTATCTGCTAGGGAATTTTTGAGCTCTAGAATAAGAGGGCAGGTATCAGGAAGGGACTTCACAGAAGAAGCTGGCAGGGTGGGGGTAATTAGCTAAGAGAAAAGGAGCTGAGGGAAGGAAGGGAGCTGGAGCATAAGGGGTCAAGGCAGGCTGGAAGGTTGGAGGTGAGATCCAAGAGAAAGGTATAAGGGGAAGGAGTA
This sequence comes from Petaurus breviceps papuanus, assembly GCF_028583685.1. NCBI lineage: Eukaryota > Metazoa > Chordata > Mammalia > Diprotodontia > Petauridae > Petaurus > Petaurus breviceps. The sequence goes on along the minus strand of NW_027185793.1, from coordinate 16,908,233 downwards.
AGAGAGGGAGAGGGTAAAGCACAGAAGAGGATCAGTGAAGAAACTGAGCAGGTGTCAGACCACTGAATCTTAGTGGCTAGATCTGTCAGTCTCTTCCAAAGGTACCAGTAGTCTAGTCACTTAGGATTTTTGTCCCCTACAACTAGTCTTAAATATTTCAGTGTCTGATCATTAAAAGAGCCACACCTGGGCCACAGTTATTCCCCAGCTGAATCGATGAATCCATTGTTGTCTTAGACCAAATGTCATAGAACTTAGTTGCTTTCTTTTTTTTTGTCATCCCTGGCTCAATGGAGAGTTCTCCCTTGTCCCATACTCTTAGGCATCTTTCTAAGAGAGTTCCTTTAGACAGGCTCTTTTTGCTATTGTTGGCTTCTATCATTAATTTAAAAAAAAATTCTTAGCCAGTTTTTAAGATAAAAAAGTCCCCCTTTTTTAAGTTTCAGGAATCCCTCCTAGAAAGTCTAGCCCCAGGCACTGTGTTCGGGTTATCTGGAGACAGTTTCTTCTTCCCTAAACAAATTAGAGCTAAGGCCAGTGCCAAGCTACACACTCACCCTCCCCCACTGATCAATCACGAGGGGAGAAAGAAAAAAAGTCTTGGTTTTTACTCATAGAAGTGCACACATAAAAAAAAAAAAGTCCCTTGACTTCACTGATACTATTTTCAAATCTGCTTATGTGTTTTTAACTGTCTTAAAATGAATTTCAAAAAACACTAATCTGAGACACTAAAATAATTTCAGTATTTATAAAAATGTATAATCCACAATTCAGAGTAGTTCCACTAGTTTCCAGTTAGTGTAGAACACATTCCCTTTTGTCTGTTCCAGCCTGGTTGTGGCTAAAACTCAGAGATATATATTTATACATATGCAGGGGTGTTTGTGTGTGTGTGTGTGTGTGTGTGTGTGTGTGCATTTCTTAAGTTTTTCTCTTTTACTCTTTTTTTTTTTTGCCTTTTGGAGGGCATTTGGGGTTAAGTAACTTGCCCAAGGTTACATGGCTAGTTTTTTTGTGTGTGGGTGTTAAGTGTCTGAAGCCAGAACCGAACTCTGGTCCTCCTGACCCCAGGGCCGGCTCTTTTACTCACTAAGCCACCTAGCCACCCCTTTCTCTTTTACTCTTGCCCTTCAAAGTAGGGCTCATCTCCAAGTATAAAAAACAGACAAAAACACACTCATAGGATACAGTCTGAGTGACTAAAAATAAAAATTCTTTTTCTTTTTTTTAGAAGAGGGAAGGCAAGGCAATTGGGGTTAAGTGACTTGCTGTAGTGCCAATGCAATATTTACAGCACCCACAATCACAATAAAGACTGTGACTATAAGTATCACATGACCATTGATTGCAAAACATACAAAACTCTCCAGATAGAGGATAGAACTGAGGCATTTATTTAGACACTAGAAAACTGAATCCCCAAACCAGTAAGCCAATTCCATCATAGTACCAAAGATATTCAGAAGCCATAATAATGCTGAGAGCCACAGCATCCTTTAGCCTTCCCACAAACCAATACAAGATTAATATTTACTCACAAACCTCTCGGTCTCCTTACCTGAGTGTCCTCTCTCTCCCCCATGATCTGGCTAGCTCTGACCAGCTTCATGTGGGCTCTGCTTTCCTTCAGCAAAACTTCTCCCACCACAGACTCCGTGTGACTACATATAGCCCATTAAGGGGCAGAGTTTACTTTCAAAGCAGGGGAGGTCTTTAAACTTCCCCCTAAGTCTATTAAGGGGCAGGGAAGATGGGGCAGGGAAGATCTTCAAATTCCCATTCCCATTACATTCAGCCCCAAGATCTTTCATGTCCCTTACATAGCAAAAATATCTTAACAATAAATGAGAGTTTAGGGATAACTGGTGGAAAAACTGGCATCAACAGAACTTTGCAACAGTGTAACAGGGATAATAGAAAAACTTTGCACATGAAACAATAGCTTGGGTACAAGCACTCCATCCTTCTCCCCTCAAATGAATGGGGCTTGAAATCTTGGGGTAAGGGGCAAAGTTCTCTTCTCCAAAGCTACTTCAAGCTGAAATTGGACATAGAGTTGTCCCTGCCCCAAGAGGTCCCATTCAAGAGTTCAGTTCTTTAGCTGTAATTCAGAGCTTGGTAAATTCCAGGTCCAGGAGGTCCCATTCAAAAGGTCTGTTCTTCAGCTGTCATCTGGAACTTGGTTGATGCCAGGTCCAGAGGTGGCACATCACAGTCATGGACAGGAAGCAACATCTGGCTTAAACAATCAGGCATCTGAAGGTGGAGGGTATGAATTCTGCAGAAAACAAATCTCACAAACACGTTTAACAGACAAAAAGTCAAAAAGAGACAAATATAGGGTCAGTCGTGCTTCTGGAGTCCATGGACTCACTATCATAACCTCACTCACAGGTGAATATATGACACTGTCCTCCTCACTCTATTCCAATGGCTTTTGATACACTGCCACAGGTTCAGCACATTGACCACTTCCACCTATCCCAGCACTTTCTATAATCTGAGTCCCCCTGAAGGTGTGACAAACTTGATTACAATGGTTCAGGAGCATCTGTAGGGGCAGTTCTCACTTCTCTATTCCATCTAACATCAAGCCCATTTTCTTGATACATTTTGTATAGTTCATTAGTTGGAATACCATCAATTCTTCTAAAATCTTCCCCTGCTCTCAACAGAGCAGTGAACAATTCTCTCCCCAAAAAAATACCAACTGGGGTGGCCAGGTGGTGCAGTGAGTAAGAGTACCAGACCCAGAGTTGGGAGACCTGGGATCTAATCCGGCTCAGATACTTAGCACCACACCCAGGAATAACTGGCCTTGTAACCTTGAGCAAGTTACTTAACCCCATTGCTTTAAAAAAAAAATGCCAACTCCTGAAAGTGACAGAGAGGATACTGCCCCATGGCAAAACCCTAATCCCAGCATCCTCAACTATGCAGCTCACCTTTGCCCTCCGCTTTGTCACCTTCCTTCTCCATTTGCGTCAAAATATCCTCCCTTCCAGTTCTCATACTTCCTCAGACACCAGTTGCTCTCAGGAGCTCTGACTCCACCACCCTCCTCCCCTGAGGTAGGATAAGTGGTCTCTATAAGCACCAAATCCCCACAGACAATACCTAGTATAATATTCTCATCTTCTGTCACAGATCATCTCTTTTCATACATGAGAGCATTCATCAGTAGCACCTCTTCCCACCACCCAAACAAGGCCAAGTCTTTCCCCCTGCCTTGTCAATACCTTCCCCAGCTTCCTCATCCTCTCTCCCGCAGGCTGTTCTTCCTGGGAGACCACAGGAGTCACCTGACTCTCAGTGCTAACTATCATATCTTACATTCCTCTCTATTCTCTTCCTGTATTCCCCCTTTCCATGAACCTTCCTATTTTGTAATTTAGTCACACACACACACACACTCACTCACTTATAGGCAGGTGACTTCAGTCTAAAATTCCCCTGGCCTATCTTTGCACCATCTAACCCTGACTTCCACCTTCACCTCAGTCTCCTTGTGTGCATTCAGAAAAAAGTTGCATAAGGGTATCTGCTGTCATTCTGTCATTGCTCCTGAATTAATTTACTCCTTCTGCATTTCTGTTGTCTAGGGTGTTAGAAAAGCAAACAATCTCCTCAAGTCTGGCGGGTTTTCTTTTCCCTAAGAGTGTTTAAAATGCCTTTTTTCATTAATATTCATCTTTTTTTTCATTTGTAGTTAAGCTCAGATTTTTGGGCTAGGGCACCTTGAGCTGCATCTTGAGTTCTATTATTCTTAAGGATGCATTATTCCATTGCCTCCTTCATTTCCCGGTGGGTGCAAAACAGTCTTCTATTATTTGAATTTTCTCTCCTTTGATTCTGGTGGTCTTTCTCCTGATCCAGGAGTGGTAAAAGGATTTATTCTGTGCAGTTTGGATTCAGTCAGAGGGTCTCACTTGAAGACCTAGAGCTCTACATGTGGCTTCTAGGCCTCAAGTTCCCCACTCCTTCCTAGTCACTTATAGAATCTGTTGTGTCTCAATGTATTTAACATTTAACCAGTATGTATCTTGTATTTTATACACTTTTTTTCTATAGATTCTTTTAATTAGCACTCTGTTTTCTGTGTTCAGAAGTTCTGGAAAGTTTTCATGTATTATTTCTTGCATTATGATTTCCGGCATTTTGACACATCATGTTTTTCTAGTGTCCCTATAATCCTTAAACGGTCTCTATGCCTCCTGTCTTGGAGATCAATATATTTTGCTTGTGTAAAGAGCATGCATTCCTTTCATTTAATTTCTTCTCTTCTCCTAGATTGTCCTTTACTTCTGTGGATTTTCATTCCCAATCAGTTGTCCTCTCATTTCTTTGGTAAGACCTGCCACCATGGACTCAAGTTGCTTTTTTTTTTCCTGCCAATCATTTCAATTATGTGCAGGCCATAAATCCCTGAACTCATTTATTAGATCTGAAAACCATACTTCCTTCTGCTATTGACTTATCTGCTTCCACTCAAGGTCTGAGTTTTTATTTTCTTTCTGAATCTTTGATGATTTTATTACTCTTTTTTCTTCCCCTCCCCCATATTACTTACTTTATGACTCCCCCCTTCTGGTTGCTTCCCTGAGGGCATGAGGGCCCTCATGTCATGTCATAGTCAGGGTGAGCAGTAGGCGAGGCAGTGAGCTCAAGTTAGTCATTAGTTCATGGAATTTGCTTTTTTGTTTTTTTAACCATCTTTGGGTTCTTGTTGTCCAAGACCATGAAGACAGCTGAAATTGCTTTAACCCCAGCCCATAATTTTTGCTTTGGAGATGCTTGAGAAGTCACAAGGATAAAAGAAAATGATCAGTCCTTATGTCTTTGGACACATGACACAGAAATCTCTTGGATTTCTAAAAAAAACTATCTTACTATGTTTGATTATTTCTGGGTTTTATTTATGTAACCTGTTCCATTAATCAATTTTTCTCTTTTTAAGCTATATACATATAGGTTATATACATGAAACCATATGTATATCTAACCAGCTTTGAAGATAACTGCTTCATGGGGCAGCTTGAGATCTTGTATTGCTAGACCCACTTCATTTTTATCCTTTTTTCATTTTTAAAAATTATTTCTTTACTCCTTTTTCTTCTTCCAGATGAATTTTGTTATTATTTTATCTAGTTCTACAACAAATTAACACCTTGATATTTTGATTAGAATGGCACAAAAATATGTAAACTAATTTAGGTAATGTAATGATTTTAGTTATATTTATAAGACCCAACCTTGAAGAATTCATATTTCACCAATTATTTTTTTATTTATTTTTGTAAAGATTATTTTGTAATATTTATATAAGCCTCAGTAGTATCTTCATAGGTAAAACTCCAGATATTTTATATATACTGTAGTTATTTTTAGTATGTATTTTTCTGTCTCCTCTTAGTAATCTACAGAGATTTCATTAGAGGTTTATGTTCCCATTGTAGAGGCAGGATATAAAATGATGTGTAAAAATATAAGGCAGGAATATAAGTGCCAAGTGAGTGACATTAAGGGCTGTGTAAAGAGGAATTCAAAACAATGGATTCTGGGTATGTCAGATGAAGGTCTAACAGGGGTGGGGAACCTGCAGCCTCAAGGTCACATGTTGTGGCCTTCTAGGTCCTTGGGTGCAGCTTTTTGACCGAGTACAAGTTTTACAGAACAAATCCTTTTATTAAGGAGATTTATTCTATGAAGTTTGGATTCAAAGAGCCATACCTGAGGACATAGAGAGCTCCATGTGGCCTTGAGTTTGGGGGTTCTCCACCCCTGGACGTTTCTCAGCAATCTTCCACATTTTTAACGAGACAGCAAAGGGATGTTATAGTATTCAACAACTACAATGATTTAGGGTTTTTTTTCTTTTTCAGTGGAGAGTATAGTCAATGAAGATAAACCTCAATATGTATGAGAAAGTCATCTGCAATTCTATACCCCATCCTCCCAACGGAGATGGTCCATACTGAAAGAAGGCAGACATTTAGTTGAGAGTAGAGAGATTATGTTCTCTCATGTCCTCAAAGAGAAATTAAAGATCTGCTCGTTTAAAAGGATAAGCTATTAAATTCTATAACAAAGTAACTGCAAAGACATAGACAAAGCCTAAAACCCTAAAAGAATAATGGTATAAGGAAGAAATTAATAATGAAACCAAAATATTGAAGTGAAGATTGATGGGTACATGGGAACATTAGGCTGATGTGAATAGTAGTAATAATGCTTCCTAACTGCACATACTGAAAAAAGAACTCAATAATTTCTAATGTCTCCATTGGTTCTGACTAGGCCTGTAGGTATAATGAAAAAAGCACTGAACTTGGAGTCAGAAAACTTGGGTTCAAATAGTGTCTCTCCCACCTATTGCTAGCTACTTGAGCAAGTTTCTTAATTTCTCTGCGTTTTGCATCCTCTTGCAAAATGAAGTGGTTAAACTAGATAATATTATCCTCTATGATCCTGAGTCTCCATGATAGGTATTAAATTGTTTCAATTATAATTCTGGCTTGCTCTAATTAGATGGGACTCTAAGTGAAAAGGAATTTATTTTCCCTGTTAAAGGAATGATCATGATGTCTCAGTAAGATTGTGCCAAGACTGAGGGATTGGGCTGCTTCTTCATTCTTTATGTTCTTCTACTAGCTCTTCGTAGTTGCTTTTCAAAGTTCTTCTGAAAACATAAATGCCATGATTCTGGCAAGTCTACCTGAGAAGAAAAAAAAAAGTCTGCCTAAGAACAATGTTTACAACTACTATCCTGTAGCAATAATCATTTTTCTTATGAGCACTGTTGACAAGGAACAAGTAGTTCCTTCTTAGCTATACAAGTAATCTCAAAAGTTCAGGTTCTAAAATCCAGGTAGGCCATGGGATGACACCAAGGGATGTGTGATCAACCAATTGGAGAGTGAGGAGATGAGTTGTAAGTCATACTTTCTTATGGGGCTTGTGTCCAATACAACCATACCAATCCATTCATGGATTATCACCCAACATTCCTCCTATCTACCTACAATACTGCTCCATTCAGTTCTACAAGCTCACCAACCTCTTCCCTTCTGTGCAGGGCATGGGCCTTTCAAGATGGTTAGAACCCAAAACTTGGAAATCTGTGTTAGTACTTGGGTGCTATTGGGAAAATCCTCCCCACCCACAGTATACCTCCCGCTCATCCCTCCAGATCTCTCTGTGTCTGTAATAAGTATCCCTGGGCTGTCTCTGGTCTATGGGCTTATTAGAAGTTCCATTCCCCTCTTCTTTTCATTTTTAATGGGACAGAGTGAGGTATACAGTTGAGGAGAGTGGGTATGTATCACCAATTTTCCGCCTAAACACAGTCACTTAGGTTGGGAACTTTGGTGTTATCTTCAACTCCTCATTCTTACCACACATATCCAATCAGTTTCTAAATCTTGTCTTTTCTAGCTCCACAACTCTCACATTTGGCCTTTTCACAGTTACCACCCCAGACACTCATCGCCTCTCACCTGGAATATATAAATAGCTTCTGAATAGGTCTACTTGCTTCATTTCTCTCTCCTCTTCAATTCATCCTCCACACAGCTGCTAGAATGATTTTTCTGAACAGCAGAATTTTTTTAAACCTCAATAAACACAAGCAGCTCTTGATTAACTCAAAGATCAAATATTGTTTCATGTTTGTTTCATATTTTTAAATGTAAATTTTAGTTATGTTTTATAATATACATAATTTGTAAAGTGATACATATATAGAATGTGTAAACACATATTTACCTTGGGGATACATAATCAAAGATATTTTACTGATAGGGATGCAAAATAAAAATTTTGGAGACCAGTGATCTATATACTATGATTCAGTTAGATGATGGTTTCTCAGGGCCCTTCAAAATGTTGCATGATTCTGTGATCCTCAATAGTATAAATTTTCTAAGAAGATATTATTATTCTGATTTTTTAATAATATTTTATTTTTCCCCAATTAAATGAAAAAACAACTTTTAACATTTTTTTTCCTGCCTCACTCTACCATCTTGGCTCCAGAAGTCTCTGCTTGCTTCTTCTTTCTTTCTTTTTTCTGCTTTTTTTTTTTTTTTTTGCTTTTTGTAGGGGGTAGGGCAGGGCAATTGGGGTTAAGTAATTTGCCCAAAGTCATACAGCTAGTAAGTGTTAAGTGTCAGAGGCCGGATTTGAACTCAGGTCCTCCTGAATCCAGGGCCAGTACTATATTCACTGCACCACCTAGCTTCCCCTCTGCTTGCTTCTTAAAACAATGAACACTGGAGTGGCTGGGTGGCGCAGTGAGTAAAGAAAGCGCTGGCCCCAGAGTCAGGAGGACCTGAGTTTGGTTCTGGCCTCAGACACTTAACACCCACACACAAAAAAACTAGCTGTGTAACCTTGGGCAAGTTATTTAATCCCAACTGCCCTCCATAAAGCAAAAAAAAAAAAAGACAAAGGTCTTTGTGGTCTGGTTCCACTTTAAAATTTCTCAAATGTAAAGCATCAGGGAATATATTTATTGTTGCTCTTTCCTTTTCCCTCATCCATGCTTTTCTGGATTAAATGTAAAATAAAGACATTTTGTAAATGAATAGCATGAGTACATCAGGGCACACTGACTAATCCAATTCAACAAATGTTTATTAAACAACTATTAGGTCCAAGGAACCGTGTATTATGTTCTCTAATATATATATTAAAGTGCTTTACTCACTGTGCCACCTATCTGCCCCAGTGTTCATTGTTTTAAGAAGCAAGCAGAGGGGAGGCTAGGTGGTGCAGTGAATAGAGTACCGGCCCTGGATTCAGGAGGACCTGAGTTCAAATCCGGCCTCTGACACTTAACACTTACTAGCTGTGTGACCTTGGGCAAGTTACTTAACCCCAATATATAATAACACTGTTCAAAGGCAGTGGTTTCCATAAGCACTTTTGAAAGGAATCACAGTCTAATCCTTGGAGTTAAGTGAAGAAACTGAATTGTAATTGTACCTTGGAATTGACCTCAGAAGAAAAAGTATACTGTTTTCTTCAGCTTTAAAAATGAAGATAACAGCATTCATTATTTCTTTTTAAACATTTACTCACAGAGTATAAGATGATATTTACAGGTGCTTTGCCTTTTTAAAAAGTTTTATTGTTTTAATTAACAGAAATCTATTTTCTTTCCCTTTTACTCTCTACCTCATTGGGGAAAAAAGAAAAAAAATAAATTCTTTGCAACAAATATGCATAGTCAAGCAAAACAAATTTTGGATATTATGTATATATTTATGTATACATAAGTATACATAAATATGTATGTTGTATATATGACTGTACAAATAGACATATATGTACACGATTGTATTGTGTGCATATGTATGTATGTATGTATACATGTTTCATTCTGTACCCTGAATCCATTGCCTGTCCTTGAGGAGTTACATGTCATTTTTCACCATTGGCACTCTGGAATCATGGATGTCTTGTTACATTGATCATTCGGCTCTCAAAGTTGCTTGTCTTTACATTGTTATTATTATTGCAAAAATTGTTCTCCTGGCTCTACTCATTTGATTCTTCATCAAAATAATCTTCAAAAATTATTTGTTTTTATAATGTTGATGTTATAATAAACTGTTCATTTGGTTCTGCTCGCATCACTGTGTCATTTAAGTCTTTCCATGTCTCTGAAATCATCCGTTTCCTTATTTCTTGTAACACATAGTATTCTATCACATTCATGTACCACAATCTGTTCAGCCATTCTCCAATTGATAGACATACCCTTAGTTCCCATTCACTCCACATAATATACTATAAATATTTTTGTATACATAAGGCCTTTTCCTTTTACTTTGATATCTTGTACGGGTATAGGACTAGCATGGTATCACTGGGTCAAAAGACACACCTTTTTGTATATAATATTAAGTTCCTTTTCAGAATATTTATACCCATTCACAGTTCCCGCAACAGTGAATTTCTTACCTTCAAGGTGCTTACATTTTAATGGGAATGGGTTATAGAAAGTATACAGATAAATATAATACAAGTTAAAGAATGATGAGACAAAGTGTTAGACAAAGAACTCCAGGTAGATTTTAAACACTTTTAACTTTTTAAAAATGTTTATTAAAATCCATGCTAATTACTATATAGGTGAAGAAACTTAATTCCTGCCTGACCTTTTCCACAAATGCTGGCTATGGTGAGGAGGGAAGTGGTGGGGCAGAGAAGAGGGTGCCATTGTGCAGGAAGATGTGACACGGCTTTTCCTTTGAGCTTTTGGTGCCAATAGAATTATGGTGAGCACTTTCTTCCTACTTCTCATCTTTATTTATGTTTGTTTATTTTATTTGCTTAATTTTTCTATTTACCTCTTCTTCTGTTCACCAGGTACAAGCTTCAGGTCCTCTGTTAAACTTCTTTATGCCTGTGTTACTAGTAATCTTTTTCTCCCCCCTCCATCTTTTCTTCCTCCTTCCACCTTAAGTGGTCTGGCCTGGTTCTTTATCTGTTGTTTAGATTTAGATATACAATGACATTTCACATTTACCTCTGAATATGCTTAGAATGTAACATGGACACAAAACATCTGCCCCAGAATGGACCTGGAATAATCTTCTGGATTGACCCTGACCTAGGACTTTTCAGTACTAGAATACCTGAACCTCTCTTACTCTTAAATGTGTGCTTTTGTGGTTGACTTTGAGCCCAATGAACTTCTTAAAAGAATAGGATGTTCTCATCTTGCCAGAATTCCTGGTTCTGTACCCATATAATTTGGTTATTCACAATTCAGTCATGCAAACCTAGGTACAAAATACAGTGTGGCAGTGCCATCTAGTGCCTAGATACGAGTATATTCTCTGCCTTCCAATAGAAAAGCTCTCCCTCATTGCTAACTGCCATGTATTTGGAAAACAGTAATGATAGTTTCTAAAATAATTCATTTCACTATGCCAGTGTAGAAATTCTCTTGTAACTACAAAGAATAGCTTCAATTATCAATTTAAATATTAAATAAAATAAGGTTGATCACACTGCAAGAAAACTGATCGCAATATGCCTATTTTAACATTCAAAGGATTGTTCCATTCCAAAAGGATATTCATCACTGGTGATTCTGGTCTGGCCTTACTCTTTATAACCCCATTTCTATGTCATTATGGCTTTCTCTGTCTTTATTACTTGCCCATGATTTTCATACAGTATACAAAATCCATGAACCTGCTGATTTTAAGGGTACAATGATATTCCTAGTTATAGAATCCTTTTAATTTACATAAATGGACATTTTTCAATAGAGCAAAAATATGACTGACCAGAAAACATGTAGCTGACCTCCCTCCTTTTTTGGAAGTCTAATTGTCACTTGAGATAAAGAATCTAAGTATTTGCTACATACCCTCCCAAACTCCTCTCTATTTTTTCTTCAGTGAGTTCATTGTTTATTTAAAATACCTTGTCTTTTTGCACTAGATTGTATATGGTTTCTACTCAGTTGTTTCTCATTTTTACTAAGCCTCTTTTCAATACTCATTGGTTACTTTAACCATAAGGAAAAAAAAGAAATATTTACCAATACAAAAAAAATGTACTGACTTTCTTAGTTTTATATGCTTCAGAAACAGTGAGAGGAATGTTTTATGCATGTAGAATTGAACAAAGAAAATGGAACCAAATTTGAAGAAAAAAAATTAGAAAAATACTGACCTGTGTGCCAGGATCTACAATGAAATCATACTATGGACTGGGATTTAGCACTGCCTATTCTACTTCTTTTTCTTCATTATTTGTTTGAATGGGAACCCAGAATTACTGTATACAGGAGCTAGCTCAACCTTCTCATTTTACAAATGAAAAACTAGGGCCCAGAGATCATAAATAATTTGCCCAAGGTCATTCATGCTCTAAGTAGGTCTTCTGACTCCAATATAACCTTCTGAAATGTTGATGCCATTTTGAATGAAAATATAGGAGGGCAGGAGGGCGGAGCCAAGATGGCAGCATAGAAGCAGGAAAACATGTGAGCTCCCCCTATAACCACCTCAAATACCTATAAAATATTACTCTAATCAAATTTTAGAGCTACAGAATAAACAAAGTGACAGAGAGAAACAAATCTCCCACTGAAAGCAGCCCAGCAGGCCATCAGGAAGGGCCCATAGCAGCACGCTGGGAGCAGAGCCCAGTCTGTGTGAGCCAGCAGTTTTAGCCCCAGGACAGCCAAAACCAGCAGCAGCTGGACTTCAGGAGAGTGGATCACCACCAGCTGTGCCAGTTTCCAGAAATATCAACCTATAAATGCCAAAGACAAAGTAAAAGGTCAGTGTAGAACTCTGTTGGAACTGAGGGAAACTAGGAATGCGGGCTGTCCTCTGCCCCCATACAAAGAAGCGGTGGAGGCACAGCGATGGCACGGCAGCTGTGCAGCCACCTGCATGTGGCTGCTTCAGAGATTCCAGCCTGCAGTTCATAGGGGGGCCAAGTGAACATTTAACCTGCCTGAATCTTGATCATGGTCTTGGGTGGGGGTCCTGGGGTGTGTGACCAGTGAACCAGAGCATTGGAGGCTGTAGGGACAGTGCCCTCCTAATATCTCTGGCAGCTGTGAAAACCCCAGCAATTTGAGACAAAGCTCTCCCCTCTGGAAGCAGAGTTCTACTGTGGCAAAGAGCTCAAGTAATTGAATGGCAGCATAACCAAGCAAAGGAAGCAAAGCAAGCACAGCAATCCAACTTTAGATTCCTTTTTGGGAGACAAAAAGGATCAAAGCATGGAATGGAAGGAAGACAACAAAGTTAGAACTCCTGTACCAAAAGCTTCCAAAAAATATGAATTGGTTACAGGTCATGGAGGAGCTCAAGAAGGGTTTTGAAAATCAAGTAAGAGAAGTGGAGGAAAAATTGGGAAGAGAAATGAGAATGACGCAAGAAAATCATGAAAAGAAAGTCAACAACATGACTGAAGAAAGTACAGGAGGGCAGAAAGAGGATGGCCAAGTAAAGGCAGGGACTTTCCTGAGCTCTCCCAAATTTTCCTCTAAACAACATTGAGATAATACCTCAAAACAAATTGTGGAGAGGCAGAACCAACAAACAGGACGAAATGAAACCATTTTCCAGCCCAAGACAACTTAGAAGGTCTGCAGAAAAGATATATAATGCAGAAAATGCATATAAATAATTAATGACTTTAGCACAGTTACAAGATATAAAATAAACTCACCTAAATCATCAGCATTTCTATATGTTACCCAAAAAATCCAGCAGCTAAAGTTAGAAAGAGAAATTTCATCCAAAATAACTATAGACAATTTAAAATGCTTGAGAGTCTACCTGCCAAGACAAACCTAGGAATTACACAAACACAATTATAAAATACTTTTCACACTAATAAAATCAGATATAAACAATTGGAAAAATATTAATTGCTCATCGGTAGACTGAACCAATATATTAAAAATGACAATTCTACCTAAATTAATTTACCTATTCAGTGTCTTACCAGTCAAACTACCAAAAATTATTTTATAGAGCTACAAAAATAATAAAATTCATCTGGTATGAGGTCAAGGTCAAGAATATCAAGGGAACCAGTGGGGAAAAAATGTGAAGGAGGTAATTTAGCTATATCAGATCTCAAACTCTATTACAAAGTTGTAATGATCAGAACAATCTGGTACTGACTAAGAAACAGAATGTTGGAGCAGTGGAATAGATTAGGTATGCAGTATTCAGTAGTATAGTATAGTAATGATTTTTTTTTTGCTTTTTGGAGGGCATTTGGAGTTAAGTGATTTACCCAAAGTCATACAGCTAGTAAGTGTGTCACGTGTATGATGCTGGATTTGAACTCAGGTTCTCCTGACTCCAAAGCTGGTTCTCTATTCACTGTGCCACCTAGCTGCCCCAGTAATGAATTTTTTATGCTACCTTTTAGTAAAATGTAGTTTCCCTTCTTATCTTTTTTAAGGCTATTTTTGTTTTTGCTTTCTCTGAGATTATTATTGCTACTCCTGTCTTTTTAACTGTAACTCAAATATAATAGGTTCCATTCCAGCCCCTTATTTTATCCTTGTGTATCTCTCTATTTCAAATGCATTTCTTGCAAACAATATATTGTTGAATTCTAATCACTCTGCTAGACTCTTCCATTTTGTGAATGAGTTCATCCTATTCACATTCATAGTTTTGATTGGAAACTGTGTATTCCTTCTATCCTATTCTCTTATACTTATCCTTCTATCTCTTTCCCCCTCTTTAAGAGTCTGCTTTGCTTCTAATTAATGCCTCCCTAATTCTACCCTCTCTTTCATTCTTCTCTTTTTTTTCCTTAACATCTTTCTTTTATATTTCCTTCTCATGTAAGATATGTTTCTGAAGCCATGTGTTTCATCTAAAATAGCCAGTTTAGATGAAAACGAGGTTTAATTTTCATCCCCCCTCCATCCACGACCCTTTCTTTTCATATCCTATGTATGTGAGTTCATTTTCTCTATTCTTCCTCTCCCTCCTCCGCTCTCCCAGTACATTCTTCTTCCATACTCATCCAAATACAACAAAATCACTCCCAGGTCCTCCATGACCCCTGGTGATGATAAAGTTCTGAAGTGTTACATGTGTCAGCTCCCCATATAAGAAAGTAAACAGGTTAACCTTGTTCAGTCCCTTATGGATTCCCAATCACATTTACCTTCCTATGCTTCTCTTGATTCCTGTGTTTGTATATCAGATTATCTACTCAGCTCTGGTCTTTTCATCAGGGATGATTAGAAGTTCACCCTCCATTCTATCATTAAAGGATCATTTTTCCCCTATAGGATTTTGCTCAATTTTTCTGGGTAAATTATTCTTGATTATAAAACAATATCCTATCTTCTGGAATATAGTATTCCAGGTTCTCTGCTTCTTAATACTGGAGGCTACTAAATAATATATGATCCTGATTATGGCCACTCAGTATTTGAATTCTTTATTTCTGAAATTTTACAATATTTTTTCCTTGACATGGAAGCCCTGGATTTTGGCTATAATATTCCTAGGAGTTTTTATTTGGAAGTTTATTTCAAGAGGTGAAAATTTTTATATATGTTATATTATATATGTATATTATATCATTATATATTATATTATAAAATATATAATTTTTGTGTTACATGTAAAACTATATTTAACATTTGTTTTAAAATTTTTGAGTTCTAAGATCTCTCTTTTTTATCTTCTTGCGAAGGCAAGCTATTTTGATATAAATTATACACGTGTAGTCATGAAAAACACATTTCCATGTTAACCATGTTTCAAAAGAAAACATAGACCAAAAAAACAACAAACAAGAAAAATAAGAATTGTTTTTACCTTCAATCTTCATTCAGACTCCATCAGTTCTTTCTCTGTAGGTAGATAGCATTTTTCATGATGAGTTCTTCAGAATGGCCTTAGATCATTGTACTGCTGAGAATAGCTAAGTCATTAGCAGTTGTTCATTGCATAATATTTCTATTACTATGTACATTGTTTTCCAGTCAGTTCATGTAAGTCTTTCCAGGTTTTTCTGAAAGCATTCTGCTCATCATTTCTTATAGCACAATAGTATTCTATCGCTTATTCAGCCATCCCCCAATTGATAGGCATCCCCACAATTTCTAATTCTTTGCTACCACAAAAAAAAGCTACTATAACTATTTCTGTGCATATAGGTCCTTTTACTTTTCTTTTTAAAAAAATCTCTTTGGGATACAGACCGAGTAGTTGTGATATTGTTGGTCAAAAAGGTATGCACAGTTTTAAAGACTTTGGGGCATAGTTCCAAATTGTTCTCCAGGATGGTTGGATCAGTCCACAACTCCATGAACAGTTTATTTTTCCCATGTCCCCTCCAACATTTGTCATTTTCATTTTCTGTCATACTAGCCAATCTGATAGGTATGAGTGGTACCTAAGAGTTTTTTAATTTGCATTTCTCTAATCAATATTGATTTAGAATATTTTTATATTACTATAACATAGCTTTGATTTCTTCTTCTGAAAACTGCTCATTCTTAGCCTTTTGTGTATTTTTTTAATTTATGGAATAAAAGAAGCATTTCCATAACATAGCACAATTAAAAATATGATTGCACATGAAACTGCAAGTCTACTATACACAATTTGTTATTCCTTTCAAATATATAACAAAACTATCATGTAAGCTTCCTTTTTTTTTACATTTTTTTTCTTTTTGGAGGGGGGAAGGTAGGGCAATTGGGGTTAAGTGACTTGCCGAAGGTCACACTGCTAGTTTTGTGTTAAGTGTCTGAGGCCAGATTTGAATGCAGGTCCTCCTGAGTCCAGAGCCAGTGCTCTATTTCATTGTGCCACCTGGCCACCCCTGTAAATTTCCTTTTTTACTTTTTTTCTATCTCCCCCCTCCACCTGCCCTAGAGAATCACTACCATTATACACAAATAGGGATATATATGTGAAATTACTCTATACATACTTCTAGTTATCAATTCTTTCTCTGGATGCCTGATAGTATCTTTCTTCATATGTCCTTTATAGTTAACTTGGGTATTTATAATAGTCAAAATATCATATTTGCTCAAAATCATTAAAACAACATTATTGTTACTGTATACAGTGTTCTCTTGGTTCTGCTCATTTTGCTCTTTGTTATTTCATGCAATTCTTTTCATGTTTTTTTAAGATCATTGAGCTCGTCATTTCTTATAGCACAGGAGTATGCCATCACAATCATATGCCACAAATTGTTCAGCCTTTCCCCAGTTGATGGGCATCCCTTTTTCCAGTTCTTTGCTACCACCAAGAGAGCTGTTATAAACATTTTAAAATATATAGGTTCTTTTCCTTTTTCTCCAATCATCTTTGGAAATAGACTTGGTAGTAGTATTGCTGAGTCAAAGAGTATAGATAGTTTAATAACTCTTTGGGTTACTAATTACAGATTGCTCTTCAAAATGATAGGATCAGTTCACAATTCTGTCAACAATGAATTAGTGTCCCAATTTTTCCACATCCCCTCCAACATTTTTCACTTTCCCCTTCAATCATGTTAGCCAGTTTGGTAGGGATAAAATATCTCAAGGTAATATGAATTTGGATTTCTCTAATCAATAATTAATTAGAGCATTTTTTCATATGACTTAATTATTTTGTTTTCTTCACTGGAAATCTGCCTGTTCCTATCCTTTGAGAATTTATCAATTGGGGAATGACTTGTGTTCTTATAGATTTGACAGAGTTTTTTATATATTTGAGATATGAGACCTTTATCTGAGAAACTGTCCATAAAAATTTTATGGCCTTATAAATTTGACTCATTTCTCTACATATTGAAGAAATGAGGCCTTTAGCAAAGAAATTTGCTGTCAAAAATTTTTGTGTATTTTTGTATATTTGTGTATTTCCTTCAATCATGTTTTCTCTATCTCTCTCTGTCTGTATCTCTCTATTTCTCTGTCTCTTTCTGTCTCTCTCTTCTTCCCTTTCACTGTCTCTCCTCAAAAGTATTTTGCTTCTGACCACCAACTCCTTTTTTCCACCCTCCATTCTATTAACTTCTCTTCATCTTTTTCTTATCCCTTTCCCCTTATATTTCCTGTAGGATAAGATAGATTTCTTTGTCCAACAGAATGTGCATGTTATTTCCTCTTTGAGCCAATTCTGATATAAGTAAGGTTTAAACATTGAACGTCACTCATCCCCATATCCCCCTCCACTGTAAAAGCTCTTTACAACTTTTATGTGACATAATTTACCCTATTCTCCCTCTCTCTTCCCCCTTCTCCCAATGCATCCTCTTTTTCATCCCTTAATTTTATATTTTTAGGTATCATCCTTCAAGGCAACTCACACCCATGCCCTCTGTCTGTATACACTCCTAACTGCCCTAATAATGAGAAGGTTCTTAGAAGTTACAAGCATCATCTTCCCATGTAGGAATGTAAACAATTTAACCTTATTGAATCCCTTATGATTGTCTTTCCTGTTTACCTTTTTATGCTTTGCTTGAGCCTTGTATTTGAAAGTCAGATTTTCTATTCAGCTCTGGTCTTTTTTTTTTTAATTAAATTTTATGTTTGTTTTTAGTTTACATTATTTATTTGCACAAGATTTTGAGTTACAAATTTTCTCCCCACCTTTCCCCTACCCACAACACCAAAACAGAGATTCCACTGTATACCCCTGTGATAGTAATGGCAATTAAAGATTCCCCTGTATTGGCTTGGTTTTCAAATTGATTGTGTTCAAACCCAGAGCTTGTTAATCCCACCTGTGGGATGGACTTGTTGACTTGAAAAGAAAGTCCTGAACTGGGAGGAGCTAGTGACGTAGATTTGGAGAGACAAGAGAGAGGTGGAAGATCTTTTTGGAAGCAGCACCTCATGGAGAGAGAGAGGGAGACTAAGAGAATTGCTGGTGGCCACTTTGAATTGCCCTGGACTTTTGAGACCTGCCCCCTGAGCTGCCAAGGACTGAGGAGACATGGCTGTTTTGCTGGTACTTTGTCTGTCTGTTTTGATGTTCTTTTGCCAGATTTGTCCACTGGTGAAAGACAGTCCTTTTGTTGAAGAAGTCCTGGAACCTGGCGTTCACTAAGAAGCCCTGAGACTGTCCTGCAGACAGAGAGTGAATACTGTCCACTGGTGAAGGACAGTGCTATTGTTGCAGGGGTCTGGAGACTGTCCTGCAGACAGAATGAATACTGTCCACTGGTGAAGGACAGTGCTGTTGTTGCAGGGGTCTGGGAGCCTTTCTGTTGGTTCAGAAGCCCTGAAGAAGGATTTTCTTGTTGTATGTTTACAGAAATCCTGGGAGAGGGCTTTGCTAATGTGTTCAGGGGTTCTAGGACTGTTTTACAGACAGAGGATAAATTCATGAAGGGATTGGCAATGTATCTTATGGCCTTGCTAAGCCTTGTCTCCCCAGGAACTAAGATTGCTGAGAACTTGCCTAGTGTCAAGATGAAGAAAAGACCTCCATTTGGGTATTAAGTGCTGTGCTTAAACTTGATGTAACTCTGGGGTAGATTCAATTGTGATCCAGGGGTGGGGAACTTTTGACCTTTTTGTGTTCTATGATTGAACAAATGAATGTACTTTACTTAGATTGGAAACTAATCTCCATTTGAGAAGAGGGGCTTTGTGGTGGACTTAATGAAGGTACAGCCTAGGGGTGGAGAGGTATTTAGAAGGGACTTTGTAATTGATTGAATGATTGGAAGGTCCTGGGGTGGGGTAGTCCTTGGAGATTATTTAATCACATTTAGTAAATGCTGTATTTGGAATGATGTCATGTTTTGATCTTCTCTGTTCTTGGTTTGTCACTGAATAAAATGGAGAGCACCTATGCTAGTATTCTGAACCTTGGGAAGTTGCCTTTCCTTGGCATTACATTACAACCCCCTCCCCGAATCTCCCCTCTCCTATATCCTCTCCTATACCCCATCTGACTTTCCAGTAGGGCAAGATGGATCTCCATACCCCAGTGCCTGAATATCTTATTTCCCAGTTGCATGTAAAAAACAATAAAAATAATGATGATAATTTTTTTTAAACATTTGATTTTAAAATTTTGAATTCCAGATTCTTTCCCTTCTTCCCTTGTCACCCACCCTTACTGGGAAGATAAGCAATTCAATATAGGGTGTGTATGTGTAGTTACACAAAACATTTCCATAGTGGATATATTGTGAAAAACTGACTATACTTCCCTCTATCCTATCCAGCCCCCTTATTCTCTACTTTGACCCTGCCCCTTTTAAAAGTGTGTGCTTCTAACTACCCTCCTCCACAAGCTGCCCTCTCCTCCATCATGCCCCCTCTCATCCCCTTCCTCCCTACTCTCCTGTAGGGCAAGAAACCCAATTTTGTGTGTACATCATTCCCTCCCTAAGCCAAATTCAATGAGAATAGGGTTGACCCATTCCCTTTTGCCTTCCTATTCTTCCCCTCCATTGTAACCATTTTCTCTTGCCTCTTTTATATACCTGTACACATATATACACACATTCACATAAGTTCCTTATGATTTATTTTCCCTCTTTACCTTCTCTTGCTTCTCTTGCTTCTTGTATCTGAATGTCAAATTTTCTAATCAACTCTGGTTTTTTCATCAAGAATGCTTGAAAGTCTTCTATTCTGGGGGGCAGAGTCAAGACGGCGGAGTAGAAACATGTCTTCTGTGCAGCTCCTGGCTTCCACCTTCTCCAATTCATGTAAAAGGGGACGCTAAACCAACTTTGGAGTTACAAAACCCACAAAATGACACAGAGAAGCAAACCTCCTGCTGAGGACAACCCAGCAAAACTGAGTATTATGTTTCAGGGGAAAATATGGTAATTCAGTGGAATACAGGACTTTTAAGCATTCTTGATGAAAAAAGCAGAGTTGAATAGAAAATTTGACATTCAGACACAAGAAGCAAGAGAAGCATGAAAAGGTAAATGTAATGTGAATGTAAATTTTAAAGATCTTCCCTGCCCCTAGGCTAAAGTGCACCAGAAGCCTGGGGAGGGAGGCTTGTTTTTCAGTAGATACTTCTTGATTGGCCAGTGAGTCAATAAGGTTGTTACATTCTCTGAGCCAGGAGAAGGCTATATAAGCCCTGATGTGTAGCTTCGTTTTGGGACTCACTTTGAGAAGTGTTCTGTGATTTGATCTGAATACTGGGAAGCCGTTGTTGAGAGTCCCCCGGCTTTGAAAAACCCAGAATGTGGAAACCCAGATGTTGACTGGGTATGGATGTAATGGTTGGACAGTTTGGAAATCTGTCTACTTGATGTTTCTGTCTTGATAATTATGCCTCTGTATACTTTGAGGTTCAGGGTGCTGACCTTTTCTCCTGAACAAGGTAAACGATATATGTCTGACTGATTAAAGTAAGCTTGTTAACCCATTTTGAGTTGCTTTCCTTTAACAAAGCAGATCTAAGAACCTGTATGGGCGGCAAACCCTGAGGACGCTTGGGGTGCTTGCTGCTACAGTAAACAGGGGGAAAAAAGCCATAAGGAACTTATCAAAGTGGAACTATTAACATTCCTTCATGGAAAAACGATAATTGTAACTGATGAAACTTTTCTCAGTATGAGAATAGTTGAAGGTAGTATATACATATCGATATTGGAGGGTATATGGGCATATGAATACATATGTGAATGTGTGTATATATGTGTACAGATATACATAGATAGAGGGCACAGGAACAATTTAATAGTAAGGTATGATATTTAAAAGGTGAAATTAAGAGGGGAGAGAGGAATATAATGAGAGGTGATGGGGAGAGACAGAATGGGGTAAACTATCTCATATAGAAGAGGCAAGGAAAATGGTTGCAATGGAGGGGAAGAAAAGGAAGGCAAAAGGGAATGGTTCAGCCTTATTCTCATTGAATTTGGCTTGGGGAGGAAATGAAATACACACTAAATAGGGTATCTCACCCTACAGGAGAGTAGGGGGGGAAAGGGATGATAGGGGGGATGATGGACAGGCTGGGGGGAGGGAAGTTGGAAGTACCCATTTTTGAAAAGGTACAGGATCAAAGTAAAGAATAGAACTAGTTGGAGGTGGGATAGGAGGGAGGGAAATATAGTCAATATTTTACAAGATATCAACTATGTTAATGTTTTGCATAAGCTACACATGTACAACCTATACTGAACTGCTTATCTTTCCATTAAAGGCGGGTGACAAGGGAGGAAGGGAATGAATCTGGATTTCAAAGCTTTAAAATCAAATGTTTAAACATATATATATGTGTGTGTGTATATATATATATATATATATATATACTATTAATAAAACTATTTTACATATAATTGGGAAATAAGATATACAGGCACTGGGGCATAGAGTGAAGGAAAAAAAAATTTTTTAAGCCCTCTATTCCACTGAATGACCATATTTTGCCCTGAAACATGATACTCAGTTTTGCTGGGTAGGTGATTCTTGGTTTTAATCCCAGCTCCTTTGCCCTCTGGAATATCCTATTACAAGCCCTTCGATTCCTCAGTGTAGAAGCTGCCAGATCCTGAGTTATCCTGATTGTGTTTCCACAATATTCAAATTGTTTCTTCCTGGCTGCTTGTAATATTCTCTCCTTGATCTGGGAATTTCAGAACCTGCCTATAATATTCCTAGGAGTTTTCTTTTTGGGATCTTTTTCTGGAGGTGATTGGTGGATTCTTTCAAGCTCTACTTTGTCCTCTGATTCTAAAACTTCAGGGCAGTTTTCCTTGAGAATTTCTTGGAAGATAATTTCTAGGTTCTTTCTTTGATCATGGCTTTCAGGTAGTCCAATAATTTTTAAATTATCTCTCCTGGATCTATTTTCCAGGTCAGTGGTTTTTCCCATGAGATATTTCACATTGCCTTCTATTCTTTCATTTGTTTGGATCTGTTTAACAGCATCTTGATTTCTCATAAAGTCATTAGCTTCCCTTTGCTCCAATTTAATTCTGAAGGAATGATTCTCCTCAGTGAGCTTTTGAGATTCTTTTTCCATCTGGCAAATTTGGCTTTTCAAGGCACTCTTCTCCTCATTGCCTTTTTGAGCCTCTTTTGCCATTTGATTTAAGTCTGTTTTTTAAGGTTTGATTTTCCTCAGTCAGGCTGTTGACTCTCATTTCATAATTTTCTTGCGTCGTTCTCATTTCTCTTCCCAATTTTTCCTCCACTTCTCTTATCTGCTTCTTAAGGTCTTCTGTGGCCTGTAAGCAGCTTGTATTTTTCTTGGAAACTTTTGGTGCAGGAGTTCTGACTTCACTGTCTTCCTCCTGTTCCATGCTTTGCTCCTTTTTGTCCCCCAAATAGGAATCTAATGTTGGATTCTTCTGTTTGTTTTGTTTCCTTTGCCTGGTCATATCGCCCCTCAGTCACTTGACCCCTGGGCTTTTTGCCACAGTAGGACTCTGCCACCAGACAGGGGAGCTTCCGGCCTAAACGCTGGGGTTTTCTCAGCTGCCGGAGGTATTAGTTGGGTGCCCTCTCTGAAGCCTCCACATGCTATGGTAAGCTGGTCACATACCCCAGGACCTCCACCCTAGACTGCAATCCAGATCCAAGCAGGTTAAAGCAAGAGTGATTACCCCTCAGACTGGTTGTTTGGTCTCCCTGCACTCTGCAGGCCAGGAGCTGAAGCTGCCACATGGCAGCAGCTGTGCCGCAGACCTCAGCAGCTACTCGCCCCAGAGGCAAAAGTTGACACACTCCCAACTACTGGGTCCCAGAGTCCATACTGCACTGACCTCACACTTTTTCCTTAGCATCTATGTGGTGATAATTCCAGATCACCACAGCTGCTGGTGATCTGGAGTCCCTTTAGCTGGTGGCTGGTCAGCCCCGCCCTGAGGCTAAAACCTTGGAGTGGGGTTGGGGTCAGCTCCCATAGAGCTTCTCTGGCCCATTCCTGATGGCCTGCCTGGCTGTCCTCAGCAGGATGTTATCTTCTCTGTGTAATTTTGTGGGTTCTGTAGCTCCAAAGTTTGTTTAGAGTCCCCTTTTACATGAATTGGGGAAGGTGGAAGCCAGAGCCATGCGGAGGTCCCGCTTCTACTCCACCATCTTGACTCCAAGGAGTTTTCTTTTTGGGATCTTTTTCAAGAGATGATCAATGAATTCTTTCAATTTCTCTTTTGCCCTCTGGTTCTAAAATGTCAGGGCAATTTTCCTTGAGAATTTCTTGAAGGGTGATTTCTAGGTTCTTTTTTTGATCATGGCTTTCAGGTAGTCCAGTAATTTTAAAATTATCTTTCCTGGACCTATTTTCCAGGTCAGTGGTTTTTCCAGTGAGATATTTCACATTGCTTTCTATTTTTTTCATTTGTTTGTATCTGTTTCATAGTATCTTGATTTCTCATAAAGTCATTAGGTTCCAATTGCTCCATTCTAATTTTGAAGGAATTATTATCTGCAGTAAGCTTTTGAAATTCTTTTTCCATCTGGCAAATTCAGCTTTTTAAGGCATTCTTCTCCTTATTGGCTTTTTGGGCTTCTTTTGTCATTTGAATTAGTCTATTTTTTAAGGTGTTATTTTCTTCAGTCAGGTTGTTGAACTCTCTTTTCCTAATTTTCTTGCATCATTCTCAATTCTCTTCCCAATTTTTCCTCCACTTCTCTTACTTGATTTTCAAAATCGTTCTTTAGCTCCTCCATGGTCTGTAAGCAGTTCATATTTTTCTTGGAAGCTTTTGGTGCAGAAGTTCTGACTTCGATGTCTTCCTCCAGCTCCATGCCTTGATCCTTTTTGTCCCCAAAGAAGGATGCTATCGTCTGTTTGTGCTTCCATTGGTTGCTCATATTGGCAGCCAATTACTTGACTTTTGAGCTCTTTGGCATAGTAAAACTCTGCTTCCAGAGTGGACAGCTTTGTCCCAAATCACTGGGGTTTTTCCAGCTTCTGGAACTATTAGAAGGGCGCCATCTCTACAGCCCCCACAAGCTGGCTCACTGGTCACACACCTCAGGACCACCACCCAAGACCACTATCCAGATCCAGGCAAGTTAAAGCCAGAGTGATTACCCTCTGAAAGGTTGCTTGTCCCCCCTACAATTTGCAGGCCAGCAGCTCTGAAGCAGCCATATGCAGGCAGCTGCATGGCTGCCGCGCCTCCACCACTTCTCACTCTGGGGGGCAGGGGCCAGGCCGCACTCCTAGTCCCCCCCGGTTCCAACAGAGTTCTACACTGACCTTTTACTTTGTCTTTGGCATTTATGGGTTGATATTTCTGGAAACCGCCACAGTTGCTGGTGATCCACTCTTCCAAGGTCCGCTGGTCAGGCCACCCTGAGGCTAAAAGCATGGGCTCAAGCGGGGCTGGGCTTGGCTCCCACTGTGCTGCAATGAACCCTTCCTATCCACCTGCCAGGCTGCGTTCAGTCAGAGATTTGTTTCTCCCTGTCCCTTTGTGGGTCCTGCAGCTCTAAAGTTTGTTTAGAGTGATATTTTATAGGCATTTGAGGTGGTTATGGGGGGAGCTCACAAGTTTTCCTGCTTCTATGCCACCATGTTGGCTCTGTCCCCAGCTCTGGTCTTTTCATCAGGAATGCTTGAAAATCCTCATTTAGTTAAATATTCATTTTTTTGAAGGATTATGCTGTGGGGGTTTTTTGATAAGTAATTCTTGGTTATAATCCTATATCCTTTGCCATATAAAAGATCACATTCTGAGCTTCTCTGATTCTTTTGTGTACAAACTGTCAAATCTTGTGCTATCATGACTATAACTCCACAATATTTGAATTGCTGTTTTGCTTTTCTAGTTGCTTGCAATATTTTCTCCTTGACCTGGGAGTTCTGGATTTGGCTAGAATATTCCTGGGAGTTTTCATTTGGGGGGAATCTCTTTTAGGAGGTGATCAGTGGACTTTTCAATTTCTATTTTACCCTCTGGTTCTAGGATATAAGGGTAATTTTCCTTGACAGTTTCTTGAAAGATGATGTCTAGGTTCCCTTTTTTGATACTGGCTTTCAGGTAGTCCAATAATTTTAAAATTATCTTCCTGGATCCATTTTCCAGGTCAGTTATTTTTCCAGTGAGTAGTTTCACATTTTTTTCTGTTTTTTCATTCTTTAGGTTTTGTTGTATTGCTTCTTGATATTTGATGAAGGCATTAGATTCCACTTCCCCATTTTAATTGTTAAGGAATTATTTTCTTTAGTAAGCTTTTGTACCTCCTTTTCCACTTGGACAATTCTGCTTTTTTAAGGTCTGTTCTTTAGTGAATTTTTGTACATATTTTTCCATTGGCCAATTCTGTTTTTTTAAGGTGTTTTCTCCAGTGTTTTTATGCCTTCTTTACCAAGCTGTTGACTCTTTTTTTCATGATTCTATTGCATCACTTTCATTTCTTTTCCCAATTTTTCCTTTACCTCTCATATTTGAATTTTCAAATCCTTTCTGGGCTCTTCCAGTAATTCTTCTTGATCCTGAGACCAGTTCACATTCTTTCCCCAGGGCTTTGGATGTAGCTGTTTTGACTGTGTTGTGTTCTGAGTTTGTGTTTTAATCTGTCCTGTCACCATAGAAACTTTCTGTGCTCAGATTCTTTTTTTGTTTGCCCATTTTCCAAGCCTATTCCTTGACTTGAAACTTTATGTTAAAGTTGGGCCCTTCTCCTGGGGTGGAGGGGGCACTATCTCAAGTCTTAGGTTTTCTGTCTTGCTATTTCTGGGAGTCTATAAGTTTTCAGTTCTTCCAAGATGGCATGATCTAATGGTCATTGCTCTCCTCGCCTGAATTTTATGTCACATGCATTTTGTTAAGATTTGGGGATACAAAGAAAGACGAAAAACTGTCTCTACCCTTCAGAAGCTCACAGTCCAATGGGGAAGACAACATGCAATAACTATATACAAACAAGCTATACACAAGATAAATAGGAAATGATCAACAAAGGGAAGACACTAGAATATTGTATCACTCTCTTGGTAGTCGTTGTCATAGCAACTAAGCTTAGACTCTCACAAAGCTATGTGATCTTTCCTCCTGTTACTTTTTTTTCTTCTGTTTCTGAGCCAAATTTACAACAGCTCTCTCATCTTCCAACTGAGACTCTCCAGTTCTCTCTCCTTCCATCTGAGACTCAGCTTGCTCTTCTAAAAGAGGTCTCAAATTCTGACACTTAGCCAACTCTTGTAACAGCTTGTCTCTGCTTTTACACACAATGCTATAGGCTACTGCCTATTAGCAAAACCCAGTCTCTTCTACTCACTGTCTCCAGCTCTCTCCCAAGTTTTATTGGTATTCTTTGCAAACATGTTTCTAAATCTCTAGGTTCTCCCTGCTTTAGCCTCTGTTCCCAGTTTTCACAGAGCCCCTGTACTTTTAGACCACTCCCTTGCTAGGGAGGCATAAGGCAAATCCTCCTATCCTGGGATAGCCATTTTTTCTTCTAAATCCCTTCTGTCCCCAACTAGAGGTCTTATATTTCACAATCCCATCCTTGTCGCCAGTTATAGCACCAATGCAATATTTACAGCACCAGCAATCACGATAAAGACTGTGACTGTAGGTATTGCATGATGTTTGATTGCAAAATATACCAAACTCTCCGGATAGAAGATAGACTTGAAGCATTTATTTAGGTACCAGAAAACCAAACCCCAAAACCAGTAACCCAATTCCATCATAGTACCAAAGATATTCAGAAGCCATAATAATACTGAGAGCCACAGTATCCTTCAGCCTTCCCACAAACCAATACAAGATCAATATTGACTCACAGACCTCTCTATCTCCTTAATGAGCTCCTCTCTCCCCACCATCTGGCTAGCTCTGACCGCCAGCTTCCTGTGGGCTCTACTTCCCTTCAGCCAACTCCTCCCACATAGTTCCATGTGACTATATTTAGCCTATTAGGGTAAGTAACACACAGCAGGGAAGTTTACTGTGGGCTCTGCTGTACCCTTCAGCAAATTCCCTCCATCAAAGACTCCATGTGATTACATTCAGCCTATTAGGGGGCAGAGTTTACTTTCAAAACAGGGGACGTCTTCAAACTCCCCCCTAGGTCTATTCAGGGGCAGGGAAGATCTTCAAATTCCTATTCCCATTACAGAATGTCACTTTTATTGCTAAATGGAAGCAAGTAGACCCTCACCAAGCTATTGCAATAGATCAGGCATGAGATTATGAGAACCTGTACCAGACTGGTAGAAATACCAGATTGTAAGAAAAGGGTAACATATGTGAAAGATGTTTTAAAGCTAAAATCAACAGACCTTGGCAACAGATTGGATATGAGGTGGAGTGGGAGAACATAGTGAGAGAGTGAGAAGTTGGGGATAATACCCAGGGTTCTGAGCCTGGGTGATTGGTAAGATGAGTGTGTCAAAGTGGGGAATATATAGAGAAAAGTATAGAGTTCAGTTTTGGACATGTTGAGTTCAAGACATCTGTATGACCATTCAAGATGTCTAATATGCACATTTTTCTTAACTTGCTCTGGTCCTCACCATTCATCATCTAATGACCAACTTCCTTACGATGGCCCTCATCAAATTTAACTAGGCTGGTAGAAAACTTAGGAAGGCAACATAATGACTTTATTCTTATAATCTAGACTCTAAAAAAGTTCTCATATCTAAATCTCTTGGTGACATTATTAGGTCTGTGCCAACAACCACAGAATCACAGAAGCTTCCTTGTTCTTTTCTAGTGATCCCCTCAATGACATCAAGGATTCACATTGTTATAGTTCTTTAATGTCTGAAAATTCATCTTCACAACATCCCAATGAAGTTGACCTCACAAATATTATTATCCTTATTTTACAACTGCTGAAATTAGAGTACAGAGAGATTAAATGCTATTGCTAAATGTTTCATGCATAATTTGAACCCAGAGCTCCTGAATCTAGCTCTCTGGAACTACTCCATACTGCCTCACTTCCTTGAAATTTGGTCATCCAGCATCTACTTAAAGATCTTGTAAAGCAGCCCATTCCCTTTTTTGCATAGTTCTATTTGTTATGTTCTTCTTTATATTAATCCAGTTTATTTAAGTACCCTCAAAACCATCTAATCCCACTATTTTAATATCTTTATTTATCTGGAATTCCTGTTATTAATTTCAAGTGCACAAATTATTTTCTGATCAATTTAATGTTTTAATTGATTGAAACTGGAAGATTTATTCATTAATCAATAATACATATCTTATTCAGATAGTTCTTACTATGAAACAAATCAAGATTGTCCACTTAAAATTTTTAAGTACAATAAATACTGGCAAGATGTTTTAGAAGTTTAAGATACTTCCTTTAGAATAAATTTCTTCTTCTCCTCCTCCTCCTTCCTCTCCTTCCTCTTCTTCTTCTTCTTCTTCTTCTTCTTCTTCTTCTTCTTCTTCTTCTTCTTCTTCTTCTTCTTCTTCTTCTTCTTCTTCTTCTT
>NW_027185793.1:16848582-16879349 GCF_028583685.1 Petaurus breviceps papuanus | reverse complement strand
TTCTTCTTCTTCTTCTTCTTCTTCTTCTTCTTCTTCTTCTTCTTCTTTTCTCCTTCTTCTTCTCCTTCTCCTTCCAGAGGGAAAGGCAGGGCAATTGGGGTTAAGTGACTCGCCCAAGGTCACACACAGCTAGTTTTTGTGTTAAGTGTCTGAGGCTGAATTTGAACTCAGGTCCTCCTGACTCCAGGGCTGGTGCTCTCTTCACTGCGCCACCTAGCTGCCCCAATATATTTCTTTATAGGGATCTGGGTAGGAACTGGGCTTTTGATTTCATTAGGATAGAAAACTCCGAGGTCAGGGAAATCCCCCCTGTCAACAAAGGTTCACACTTTCTCTTTAACTCTTAGTCTTAGAACATGGCCTAGAGAACTGAGAGATTAAATAATTTCTCTACAGTCATGTAGTTATTGTATGTCAAAGGAAAGACTAGAGCCCAGGTCTTTCGAACTCCAACACTAATAATGGTATGTAAATGAAAAATTTTTTAAACTTGGAGGTCAACTTAGTGATAACATTTTGTTGTTCAATGATTTCAGTCATGTCCAACTCATTACCCCATTTGGGGATTTTCTTGGCAAAGATACTAGAGTGGTTTGCCATTTGCTTCTCCAGCTCATTTTACAAATGAGGAAACTGAGGCAAACAGGGTTGAATGACTTGACCAGGGTCACACAGCTGCTAAGTGTCTGAGGCTAGATTTGAACTCAGGAAGATGAGTCTTCCTGACTCTAGACCTAGTGCTCTGTGATAACATTACTTTGCTGACTAATCTCATATTTGTATCTAGTTTCTCAAGAAACAAATTGTAATTACTATGAATGCCTATTTTGGTTGCTGATTGTCCTCATTTTGACAATTTACAATCAAATATGTCATGTAATATATACACCTTCTACCATGGGGTGCTATCTTTCCAATTCTAAAATCTATTTCTCAGGAGAATGTTATTATTTCATACACAAAAAGAATAATTTAACATTGAATGCAAAGCCCCCAAACTTCAAAAAGAGTAAATCTTAGTCTACTTGTTATTCTAAATTAAGTCCACATGATTCCATACCTCTGCTATGTAGCACAGTGTTTTTGCACTTTCTACCACCTAACAAATATCTAATATATCATTATTGCAATGCTATATGCCCTACATCAAGGGTCTCAAATACACAGCCCACAACACAGCTGAGTGCAACCCAAACCATTTCTTTAACAAGCTAAATAAAAATACAGTAAAACCTAGGAAATATTACATTTTAAAACTAAGTCAATATGCAGCCCACAGAGATCCTTATCTATTGGATTAGTAGTGCCTGTTTCTATTTGAGTTTGATACTACTGCCCTACATCATATGTCAATGTCATATTCCCTCTGTCAGATGGATAAGGAGTTTGAGAAACAGATCACAAGCCCGACACAGATGTGTCAATACAGTAGCAATGTGGGACTTCATTCATCCCAATTTCTACTGATAAATACAGCCAGATACCCCCCTCTCTCTCCCTCCCCTCCCCTACTTCTCTCCGTTCCTCTCTTGAGAACTAGGAAATAGCTTAAAAAGGCCAGGATCTCCCACTGCATCCTGGGTCATCATCAGTTATCCTGAGCCATGTTTTGCCCCTGGATTGTGATGACTCTGGAGGAGAAAGTGAAGCTATTGACTTTGAACAGCTCTGTCTCATCTAAATCCAATTCACTTGCAAGTCAAGACATCACCCTCCTGATGTCATTGGTCCTCTGACAGCAAAGGGCAAACAGCAACAACATATGCTCTAGGAGCTCTATAGGACCAGGTTTTCCCTTTGAGAATGAAGGCTTTATCTTCTTTTCTTTTTTATCTTTATTGATGTGAGTTGTAAAAGGCCTTTGCAAACATCAAGACAGGTGCTAACTAATGAGAACCTTAGAAAATGATATTGGTTTGTTAAATTGTATGTATATGGAAGTAGGCAAGAACGTTAATGACCAATTGTAATATAAATTGTTTCTTGTAGACTTTTTCTGGAGACTTTTTAGTATAATTTAAGAAAGATAATATTGAATCTCCCCAAATCACTAGAAAGCTATCCAAGATTTTGGAATATGGATTTTGCCAAGCATATTCAGGGGAATTTGATGAAGGCAACAAATATTAAACTTTTGAGAGAATGTGAGTGTGTAGGTCAATTGAATCAATAGATCAATCATACCAACTTAGAGTAATTAACAAGATACTTTTATCAGGTGAGAATGTTGCTGTTGAATCCATCAGAAGCATGAAGTGTGAACAGACTAGTTAATTAAGTTGGAACCATTAGAGTGCTTCAAATCCTTGGATAAAATGAAATGATGCTCCATAGGAAGTGTGTTAGAAGACATATAAAATAGTAAGACTCATCAGATTCCAGTATTCCAAGCACCAGAGGATGACCCTTAAAAGGCCATAGATATAGGCTTCTCATTGCCATCTCAGCAATGTCGCCACAACAGTAGTGACTGGTGTCCATTCCTGTAGTAGAAGCCTAGGAAAACTGGACACATTGAGGAAAGGCAGCTTCAGGACTACAAGGAGCCAAACAGAAAACTACACACTATGCCTAAGTTGAACCTCATGAGAATGCCACAAAGGTAGAAGAGGAATTACAGTAATCAGGAGTTGTGAGATCACCTCCTTGCCACTGGAGCTCTCTAAGATTGAACTTTGGATTCTGTATTATACTTATTGGATAGTGTGCCACATACCTTTGAGGAGAACGTTTTGTATTAACTATTCTTATTATAATACCTTAGTAAATACCTATTTCTCAAAGCTAATTAATCCTGGTTGGCTAAATGACTTCAGCTCATAATCGCTGGGGCAAGCACAAATCCTTAGAAAATCTCTCCCAAATCTTCAAGGTTCTACTTGAAGGGAAAAATATTAGCTGATTATTAGGGACCCAACCTGTTAGTGGGGTTAGGGGTTGGGATAGTGAGCCTTAGAGCTTATGCTATTTGAATTAAAATTAAACATTTATTAGTACCTACTATGTGCTGAGAATATAAAGAGATACTAGAAACATAAAAACAAAGCAAAGCAAGGTAGTGTAGTCGATGGAGCAATGGACCCAGAGTCAGGAGACATGAGTTCAAATTTGACCCCAGACACCTGCTATCTGTGTAACCCTGGACAAATTGTTAAACTTTGTCTGTCTCAGTTTCTTAATCTGTCAATTGAAGATAATGATAGTATTTCAAGGACTTAGGACAGTGCCTAGCATATAGTAAATACTTAATACATGCTAGTTAGTACTTAATATATGCTAGTCAATACTCAAGCAATTTACATTCCACTGGTAGATAAAGAAGCTGTGGTGATAAAGGATAAACATGTACACAGTTAAGTGAATGTAAGAGAATTTTAGGAGGGATAGCCCATTCATAACTAGAAGAATAAAAGAAGCTATTCAGAGGAGCTACATTGAGCTGAACATTGAAGGAAGATAGATTCTGAAAGGCAAAGGAGGGGAATACTGTACATTCCAGGTATGGGAAATAAGTTGTACAAATTAATGAAGGTGGTAGATAGAATATCAAATTCAGGGAACAACATGAAAGTTCAGTTTGGCTGGAAAGTAAAGTCTATGAACAGAATATTAGACAGCTTAATTAGACATCCCTGGGGCGCCAGGTGGCACAGTGAGTAAGAGCACCGGCCCCAGAGTCGGGAGACCTGGGTTTGGTTAGGTTCCAGGCTCAGATACTTAACAACCACACAAAATAACTGGCCATATAACCTTGAACAAGTTACTTAACCCCAATTGCTTAGGGGCAGCTCAGGTGGCGTAGTGAGTAAGAGAGCTGGCCCCAGTGTGGGGAGACCGGTTCCAGCCTTCTATACTCGGCACCCACACAAAAATAATAATAACTGGCCTTGTAACCTTGAGCAAGTTACTTAACCCCAATTGCTTAAAAAAAAATTAGACATCCCTTCACCTCTCCAAACACATGCTATTTGAAAGTGCCTTACATTCATTTTTTTTTCCAGATTTCCATCTCATGTATTATAGTATGTTGGCCTTACAGAGCAACGGGCCCCATATATAGCTGGCTCCACAGTTAAGGACTACATAATTCTGGTCATAGACCTCATCAGTGGAAGAACCAGATGGAAAATAAATGTCCTAAGTGCAAATCAAACTATGTTTCTGGATTTTCATCTTTCAATTAAGTTAATTCAATGGGATGAGTACTATGAAAATTTGGTCAAAATGTTGGTTTCAGTTCCTATGTCAGCCAATTATCTGAACTCAGTCCCATTATCAAAGAAAGCGTGCTTCAGTGTACTTACAAATGAATGTATACCTCAGAAACAGGACAAATTCATTACTGGAACCACAAACTCTAAGTGGAGTTTGAGAGCCAGCTATGTCTTAATACTATGAGAAGTCAACAACTGATACCAACAAATTTTTAAAAAACTAAATTAGAAGCCAGTGGTCTCAAACCCAAATTCTGTGTTTGCAGATAAAACTAAACTATTTGTCCTACTATTCTATATATCTTTATTTTTCTTCACAAGGGTTTGTTAGTCATATTCATCTTTCTTCCACATATTCATTTTAACAAAGAGAAGAAGGTTGTATGTATAGTTTGAATAATCATAAGCAATTTATAATTCATTTCTTGTTTAATCACCCCTAACTTTCTCCCATTTAATAAAAGAATACAATAGCTTAGGGAGTAGATTTAAAAAGAATTTTAAGGCAAGTACAAATTGCCTCAGCTGCCAAATGTTTATATTGGTTAGCTGATAAAGGTTTTATTTTCTTTTTTTCAGGTACCATGATCAACAAGATGTCACTAGCAACTTCCTTGGAGCAATGTGGTTGATTTCAATAACTTTTCTCTCCATTGGTTATGGTGACATGGTACCTAATACATATTGTGGAAAAGGAGTCTGTTTACTTACTGGAATTATGGTGAGTGACATTTCCCTCTCTCCACCTCCTTTAAACTCTGTTTTAATTCACTTCTGATAAGAATATATTTAGATTTTTCTATCCATGGGCCAAGTCACTTCAAACTAATTTTCTAATTTCTTCCTAACAGAAAATTAACATAAATTTGTGGGTTTGCCCTTCTCATCCTTTTCATTTCAATTCTTCACTTCATGGAGTTCCATGTAAAACATATTTTAAGTAGTATCTGTCTCAACCTATACGCTGTTATTTCTTTTAGGGCCAGGATACACTATAGTTAGCTGAGAAGTTGTTAGCTTTTAACAGTTAAGAGGAAAATTTCAAGCATAGAAGTAGCTTGCACAGTTGTTGTGCTAACATGGGATGTTACATGGGACAATATCATAGCTAACTGATATCTTTTATCATGAACAGCTTTAAATTTCTAAACATAAATCATTTAATACTTTGTAATGTTTCTTTTTAGTTATCCTGAGTTTTTTTAGGCAGCTGATTCTCTGTCTCCAAGTTTATTTTATCATTTGCTTTGGTGGAGTTGACTTTAGTGTATATCATCATCATAAGCATTTTTCTTGGTAGGTGCCTAAGTATGATGATGAATAGAATTTTTAACTCCTTTGGCACTGGGAATGATGGAGTAACCTGTTTGGGTTTCTGAAGTCAAGAATATCACCTCAATATGCCAGGCATGCCTCACCAGAACCAGGAATGTTCCTTTTCCTGTTTCAGGAGTAGGATACAGGCAAGCCCTAGTTCTCTAAAAAGACCTCCCTCACACCTGGCCCCCAAGTTAGTTCTTTGCTTATGATACCTCACAATGATGGAGTATACCTTCTTTGATATAATTGTGCATTATTTATATATATATATATATATATATATATATATATATATATATATAACTGGGGCCAAACTGGTATCTCATTAGCCATGAAAATATAGTTACAATCAATTATAATATTTGTGCCTAAATTACTAGTCCTAGTTATAAAACATATGTAATTTCTGTCATAATTTATTGTTATTTGTATGGTACCTATTTTCAGAATTGTGGTGAAAATTATTTCTCCTACTTGATTTACATAGCAGCTTATTTCTTATATTGTATGTTTAGCATGGTGTCATTTCCTTTGTTTTCCAAATACAGAATGATGTGATAATGTTGATAAGGATAACATTTATATAAAAGTCTTCCTAGAAAGTCACATAACAAGATATTATTTATTGAAATACCTCATGATTATAGGATATTTTCCACCAGCCTTCTGATTAGAAGGTTCCTTTGAGTCCTTTATGGAAAAGTATTCCTTCATCTGTAGTACTGAATCATGTCTGAGTATGGGCTAATAGTGACTTCTGTAGTTGGATAAAAGCTACATCCAAGGCTAATCTTTCTTCCATGACTAACACCTGTACATTTGTCTTTCCTTGGTTTTTCTTTGTCCTGAATTCAACTGTCCTCTACCAATTCTGTTTCCTTTCTCAACATCACAGACTTCTGATTTTGACATATTTGTCTCCATGGTCAAGTCTCGTTGTAGAATGTAAACTTTAAAATTTGAAATCCACGGTCATCACCATGTAAATTTTTATTAAATGCCTGTCTTGTGTATTATAGCATAATAATACATTATGATTAAATTACATGAACTAAGGGAAACATTAAATATAAAAATAAACGGCTATATGAAAATTAAAGCAGTGCATCTCCTTTTCTAACTTTATATTCTCCAATACCATTTTCAGGCTAACATAAATTAGCCTCTACTTCCCATTCCACACTCCTATCCTGCTCAGAGACTTTTGTCTAATTGATATCTAATTGTCTATTACATATTTTGAGTGAATATATCAGATGAGCTTTACTTTTTTGTGGAAAATTCCACTCATCTTTTATGAGTGGTACAATTTATACTACATGGAACTTTTAGACTATTTCTATACAGTTGGCTAGACAAATTTATCCGATGCTGAGTCACAAGGTAGAGTTTTGAGGGAAGTGATCTTAGGATGATACTCATTTATTCCATTCAATAAATCAGCTTCTATATGTTATGTGTATATGTCATGTGATGTCTCCATGAATTTGGATAAAGAGTAGACATGCTCTAAAAGACTGATAGGGTAAAAATTTGCCTATACTGTACAAAACAAATCCTTAAGCTCCACTTACAATAACTTTCAATGACCAAGAGTGATAGGAGCCACCTGCCTCCCTACAAAGCTAGGTTTTCCTTAATAGGTATTGAGACCATCCTCCAAACCTAAAGGCACAAGCTGTTGATGTTAGTTGAGTACAAAATAGCCATGAGTGTGGGGCAGCTAGGTGGCACAGTGAATAGAGCACGGGCCCTGGAGTCAGGAGGACCTGAGTTCAAATCCGGCCTCAGACACTTAACACAAAAACTAGCCGTGTGACCTTGGGCAAGTCACTTAACCCTAATTGCCCTCCATAAAGCAAAAAAAAAAAAATAGCCATGAGTAGCTGCAGGTACTATCTCTGATTCTTGGCTGGTGGAAAATGATGGATACCTCAGGCAAGAGATCTTCAACCAGATGAATCAAATGGAGGGGTCTTCATTATCTTTGTTGAATACCCTTCATTCTGGCTAAGTAAATCAATCTCCTTTAATTATAAGTATCTCATTTTGTTCCAATATCAGATCTAAACCTGACCTGAGACAAGTCCTGTGTAGAACAACAGGGCAGAATACAGTGGAACCATCACTTCTTAACTCTCAATTGTCTCTCAAGAGAGTAATCCATAAGTTTGAAATATTTTTTTGCTCATCAAAATGTGCTTTAAAAAAAAAAACAAAAAAGTGCTTTTTGATTTCTCTTGAATTATCTAATCAATATATGATTTGTTTTTATGTCAGGTGTTTATTTTACTTATACAGAAATACACTTCCACACTTTGGTTGTTGGTTTTCTTATGACTGGATCTCCGTATCTCCCTCAGACTGGAAATTCAGTCACCATTCATGGGCCTGATCCTTGGCCTGATGCTGTCACTGCTCCTCCTAAAAGCTTTAGGCAGCTGAGTTACTGCCATCTGCACTGGTTCATCCTTTTCTTATATAGCCTAGGATCAGGTCACACCATATTCATCTACGACTTAATATGGGTACTTTATTGGCTTTTGTTCAGCTGCAGCTCAGAATTCCTGATCAGCCTCATTCTCCCCTAGTCTCAGAGACTACATGCTTACCCAGCCACTCTGTGTGTGTTTGAATAAGTAAACACAATATATCCTTTCCCTCCTTTCTGCAGTTTTATGAAAAGGAAATATAATGTGTTATTCTTAAGACAAAAAAAGTATTGTCACTTGTCATCCTTGTATAATTTCTCTGAAAAGGATGAAAATATATTCATCCTCATCTTTTTATATTAAGTTGCATTTTCATTAAAAATTATCTCATTGGTGTGTGAGTATATATGTTAGAGACAGGTGGAGAGGAGTGTGATAATATACTATTGCATTTGTGATCTTTGAAGTTTTGTATCAGAATAAAATTCTTTCTTTGCTTACATCCAACAGGGCTCCCACATTTTAATAACGGAACACACTAGGAAACCAACATAATTGTGTTCTTTCCATAAAGTTGAACTAATTATTTCATGCCATAATAATAGTAAATGTTAACATTTTAATAGAAAAGTTTCAACTTTAAGCAGGTGATTTGTAATTTTTAAATGGAGAAATACTGTCTACAGAACTATTTTATCATATTTTAGAAGAGAGAATGCAAGTTTAAAATAAGTCATTTCCTTTGCTTCAGGGACTTTACAATTTAGTAGATAAGTAAACTTATAAGTTTATAAAGTACTTTATAAAGATAAAGAACTTAAAGTGCTTTATAAAGATAAAGTACTTAAAGGGCTTTATTAAGATAAAGTACTTAAACATGGTGGATAATAATATCAGTAAGAAGTAAGACTTTCTATAGGTAAGTTGACTACCTACTTACTATAATTTGCATTTTAAGCTCACCCATCTTGTTTCTCCTGCACTGGTAGAGTACAGGTTGTTGTCATCAAGTAACTATTATAATATCATACTGATGCTACTCTTTGAAGAAATATGGTTGATGATGGAAACTCAAATGTCAATGATTTTTTTTAATTAGAAAAATTGAAAAATGTCACTTTTTATCATAGCAAAATTTGCTAAAAAGGAATTTTCTTATAGAAAAAAGTATTTATTATGTGTTTGGTGTCTAACCTGCCTTTTAAATAATGTGTCCTAATAAATTCTTAGTAATAATAAAGTAATAACAATAATGTCTTAGAAAAAAGTAAAGATGTTATCAAAGAATTTTAATTATA
The DNA here is from genome assembly GCF_028583685.1 of Petaurus breviceps papuanus. Taxonomy (NCBI): domain Eukaryota; kingdom Metazoa; phylum Chordata; class Mammalia; order Diprotodontia; family Petauridae; genus Petaurus; species Petaurus breviceps. Next base: position 16,870,085 of record NW_027185793.1, on the reverse strand, counting down.
TGACAGAAAGGGAAAAAGACTGGTTACATGGCAAGATTGAGAGATAACAGGCCAGTATCAATGGATACTGGTACTTTGAAGAGAAAGAAAGTGAAGATGGTCTCCAGAATGTTAGATAGACCCTTATGGAAAACTTTTGGGAGGACATGGATAAGAGCCATACAAAAATGGGCAGACATGGATGAATTGAGATTTACATCATTAGAGGGTACTTCCAAACTCATGAGATCAAGGATTCATTGAATATTTGAATGTATGCATTCAGCTTTATTAGGAATATATATCCTTAGTGGTTAGAGATTTATTTTATAAGATTAATGTAAGGGTTATTACTTTGGTTTTTTCTTCTCTACCTCCTTGTCAGTTTAATGCCCTGTGGATCAAGTTGTTGTTCTTGTGACTGCCCCAGTGACGACCCCAATCAAAATTCCTTTCTCTGGCTGTCACTCTCCTATATATGTGTTGTATCTGTTAAAATGCAAATTCCTAAAAAGCAGGTACTTACTCACTTTTTGTATCTGTAAAGCCAACATTTAGAACAGTACCTGGCACATTGCAAGGACTTAAGTGGTTTTTCATTTATTTATTCAATTTTGAATGATTAGATTCCCAATATGATGTTTTACATATATTAGTTTTAACATCCAGTCTCTCTCAAAAATAGATTTAATTTTCGACCTTAGGTCATGTTATAACATTTCATTAGGCAGCTAGGTGGTTCAGTGGATAGAGAGCCAGGCATGATGTCAATAAGATTTACCTTCTGAGTTCAAATCTGACCTCAGACACAACTAGCTATGTGACCATGAAAAATTTACTGTTTTTTCTTAGTTTCTCATCTGTAAAATGAGCTGGAGAAGGAAATGACAAACCACCCCAGTACTTTTGCCAAGAAAACCCCAAATGGTCACAAAGAATTGGACATGACTAAAGAACAGTAACAAAAGTTGTGCATTTTTAAATTAATGAACAAATTTCATTTAAATATAGGAAACAGAAAATTCCTGCCTAAGAATTTTCTAGTAATTAAAGCAATTCCCTTAAAGTCTGAAGTAAATATATCAATAAGAATAATTATATCATTTTACCTGTTGAGAACCAGCATAGAGTAGTAGATAGAGAGCCAGCCCTGGAATTAGAAAGACCTGAGTTCAAGACTGTCAAATTGGCCTCGATGACTACTAGTTGTATTGCCTCAGAAGGTCACTTAATCTTTCAATGTCCTAGGCAACCTGGTGAGACTAACAGGTGCTAACCAGCATTAGTAGAGAAAGTTTCTTTATCGATCAAATGGTTTAATTCTCTATGCCAGGAAAATCGCAAATCTAAGTCAAAAAAAAAGAATGAAGAAACTGTCTCAAGAAAAACTACATTTAGAAGGTTCTATAGATATTTTCAGGTTTTTAATTAGAAAAAAGATAGATCCATAGTATTATATTTTCAAAACTCCGTCTTCTCCCTAAATGTTGACAGAATCAAATAATCAGTATCAAATATTTCAAAGTCTATAAAATAATGATAATAATAATGCCACCTAGCATTGATGTATCACTTGTAGGTCTGTAGCACTATACAACATATTCATTTCATTCTCATGGCAGTCTTGTGAGGGAAGAGCTATCAGTAGCCCCATCTTATAGATAAAACTGGACTTGAGGGAGGGAGATTAAGTGATTTTTCCCACAGTCACACAGCTAATGAGCATCTGAGATTGGATTTGAACCCTATTCATTCTGATACCAAATCCATTGCTCTATTCACTCTGCCAAGCTGTGAATTTTTTTTAAACCACAGAGTGACTCAGGCAGTAGTAAAATCAATAATCTTCCACTCCATCCATATCAGCCATCAGAGTTACACTAAATTAGTGATTATGTTTTAAAATGCAATGACCATGGTGGGAAGGGAAATGACTAATGTAAAAAAAAAATTTTAAGCTGTATGTGGTCCTTTTATGTTTTCTGCTACCTTTTATCCTGGTAAAATAGTAGTCCCTCTTTTCTGTAAGTGAACATGCTCAGGATTAAATACTGCATATTTTACGCCATTCCCTAAGTTTTATGTTTAAGTCAATGAAAAAACCATTGAGAATGGGATCCCATTTAATCTTTTATAGACTGCTTGTTATCAGAGATCTTGAACATCAAATAAAAGTTTTAAAGGAGTATTTTACTGTTTGGTTCTTTCATGGATGTTCATCTAATCTTACCAACAAAAGGGCCAAATGAGAAGAACCTATCTTTAAATTCTTACAACAATTTCTATTTTATGCAGAGCAGCAGGAGGGGATGATGGGCCTTTTCAGTCATAAGGCTAAATTTCCCATCAGTGCCCTAAATGGATCTTCACTTCTCCCCTCAGTGGATCCCAAGAAAATTTCATAAGAAATGTGTCTGCTGCTTTCTTCTGGGTACAGGCAAGTATAGCTGGAAGTTTTTGTGACTTTCCAGCACTCCTTGATTCCACTCCTCAACTAGTATCCCTGGTTGGCACTGTTATATCTGATTCATAATAATTCTATGAGCAAAATTACCAAATAAAGTTGATAACTAGGTTTAAAAAAAGATCTATTTTCTTCCAAAAATAGAAGTAGAATTGACATAGAATAATTTATTGAAATAAACTGAATATCTCACCCTGAACTTTACCTTTTAGTTACTTGTATAATGTGCTTCACATCAGAAACATGACTCTTCTTTATGATAAGTACAATTAAAATCAACATTCATCCTGTATAAATTGTCTAGATTCACAATTCAGGCATCTGGAAACAGTACATTTCTCATTGAGGAAAATTATTTTTTAATTTCTCTGAGTGTTGTTCATTATAATAAATTTGGTGACCTATAACAGATTTCCCATCACCTATAATAATAATTAATTATAGGAATATTTGCTATACTATTTTAGGAAGAAATTTTGATTTTTTTGTTATTTTAATTCAAGAATGAATGATTTGTACCCTGTATAAAGAGGATACAACTTAAAAATTAAGTTATTTTAATTCAGGGATGACTTTTTTTTAACTCTTTCATCACCTAACAGCTTTGCTCATTACATGGTAAATGTTTGTGAACTGAAAATTGATTTGGTTTTGAAACTGTTAATTTGATTATTTGTAGGCATGCTGATGGATAAATCATCATTAATGTTTCATTCCAATAAATGAAATTTTCTTGCTGGTAGGGGTTTTAAAAGTTAATTAAAAATTAACACAAATAATTAAAAAATCTAAGGATCCGTGACTTCATTTGCGTAGGTATTCCCTTTACCAACACAAACCAGTTTTGAAAATATACTACTGATCTTTTAGCATTGTTGTAGCAAAAACTTAGCTATTTTGGTCCTCAGAAAATAGAGTTGTCATCCTTTATTGTGGACATATCAGAAACCTTTCTGACATGAAACCTGCCAAAGCCTGGGCTCCTATAGAGAACTTAAGATCACCTCTATACAAAGATGAGCATTGTACTAGGAATGTAGTGAGGGAAATAAGTAAATATTTTTTCTTTTTTTTTTAAAGCAATTGGGGTTAAGTAACTTGCTCAAGGTTACACGGCCAGTTATTTCTGGGTGTGGTGCTAAGTATCTGAGCCCAGATTTGATCCCCAGGTCATCCCGACACTGGGGCCGGTACTCTTACTCGCTGTGCTACCTGGCTGCCCCACAATAAGTAAATATTTGAGGGCTAATGAAATTTAGATGCTTAGAGACAAAGTTAGTTTTACAATATTAAAGGCAAACTAAATGGAAAACATGGATTTTAAATGGAAATAGATCAGATAGGATACTTTTGACTGAAATCTCTCTGACAATAATTAAACTTTGTAAGAGAAATTCACAGATTGAAAAAAAGTTGGAAGAGACCTAGAGAGCCAGCAAGCCAGACCCACACATGAAAATACCAGAAGGAAACTCTCATATGCACCTCAAATGTTTTGTCTAGTATGATCTCCACCAGTTTCTTCAATATGTTTTTATATCACTTTGCCTCAAGGTCCTTCACCATCTTGGTTTCCTTCTTCAGGATGATTTCCAGTTTAGCAATGAACTTTCTAAATAAACTGTGGTACCCAGAATGCAGTACTCTAGATGCAGTTTGTCCAGGGCAGAGTACAAAGGAATTATATATAAATCTTTTCCAGCCAAACTGCCCTCCATCTCTCTTCCATATGTAGTCGATGTTTTAAACTCAAATATAAAATTTGAATTTAATATTATTAAATTCACCCTAATGTTAACATCTATGTGGATCCTAACTTTCTAATCTAAAATGCTTCCCAGTTTTGTGTAGGGATGGAGGAAGAGAGGAAGGGAGGAAGGGAAGGTGGAAGGTAGGAATAAACGGAAGAAAGAAAGAAGGAAGGATGCTCCAGGTATCAAATTAACTCAAAACCATGTTAGATAGTAGGTGTTTCAATTTACTACAAAATCAATTCAACAAGTTTTATATTAAGATGAGGAAACATGACTATGAAAGAATAGAACCGATGAATGAATACATAAAAACGGACTCCAAATGATATTTTTTTTTTGCCAATATTTTCTACTTGGTTTGGGATTTTAATATTCTTCCCAAAGTATCTTAGTCTTGATTATCTACCAAGGGAAAACAAGTATTCAACTCATCCTGCTATCTGCTCACCCAAAACTATTACTCCTCAGACTTCTCAGATTTAAATTGCTATTTTTAAAATGTTCTACCAAACATCAATAAACTTGAACATTTCCATATATCAAGAACAGACAAAAATTATGTAAAAAGTCACAAAACTCTTTTCCATATAACTAGGTTGTTTTTTTTTTTAAGTATATAATGTACTTGGCAGATTAGTTCCAAAATTTGTCTGGCTTGTCTGTATCTTCCTTTAAATTTCTTTCTGTGTATTGAAAAAAAAAATTTTATTGACACTCTTTTCTTTTTTACCTTTTTTTTTTAGGAGAGGGAATAGAGACAGTACATTGTTATCATTATCACTCTCATAGTTTTATAACACTCACTCTCTTTAGCCATCAGTTCTATTGCAACAACCAAAAAGTTCTGCTATGAATTTTTATGTATATTTGGGTCCTTCACTCTTTCTTTGATTGCTTTGTGGTGTAGGCACTTACAGAGTAAAAGTGAATGTGACTTTTTGGGTATAGTTCTAATTTGCTTTCCAGAATTCTTAGACCAATTCACAAGTTTAATAGCACATTAATTTGTGTGTCTTCCCACAGTTTCTCCAATTATCATTTTCCTTTTTTCCTCATTTTTTCTAATCTGATTTATGTAAGATGGAACCTCAGAGTTGTTTTATTTTATGCTCTCTTATTCTTAATGATTTGGAGCATCTTTTCATATTTTTGATAGTTTGAATTTTTTTTATCCTGAGTACTACTTTTTCATATCCTTTATGGAATTGATCTTGTTCTTATACATTTGAATAAGTTGCCTATAGACTGCTAATATTGACATCTATTAGCAAGGTCCAGTCATGAGCAAATTATATCTCTAATTGTCTTTATTTCTGTAATTTTTTTCATCTGTCATGCTATTCCTGTATACATCTTGGTCAGTGGACCCCAAGATATTTTAAACATCTTGTAGTTATCTTGAATATAATTTCTCTATCTCTTCTTATTGAAATTTATAGATAATATGAAGAAAGAATGATAATTGATGTGGGCTTACTTTATATGATTCTACTTTGTTGAAGTTATTTCAATTTATTTAAGTTTTCTAAGTAGATCATCATATCATCTGTGGAATAAAAAAATAATAATTTTTATTGTGCCATAGCCAGTAAAGAATGTGTTCAATGTCTGCTTTTCAAATTCGGTTTGTGATATTTTGATGTCCAAGAGCATAGTCAATTCTTATGAAAGTGCTATAAACAACCGAGAAATATGTATATTATTTTTGTTCTCATTCAATAATTTCCAGAGACACATCCAACTTTTCTAGTATCTCATCCAAGTTTTTAACTTTTTTCTTAAAGAATTATCTTTTGCTATTTTCCCCAGTTACATTACTTTTACTCTTTATTCTTATCTCTAACTCATTTTACATTTCTTTTAAGTAATTAGATGCTCTGCTATTTAGCATACATATATAGTAAGTACTGATACTACTTCACTATCTTTTGTGCCTTTAAAAGTAGTTTGCGTGGTTATGTCTTTTTCCTATGCTTATTTTTATTGTTCCATTGTCTGAGATTATGATTGCTATCTCTCCTAATAACAACAGTAATAATAATTATAAATATATGAGGTTTGTAAAGTAGTTTACAAATATTATCCCATGTTTCCTCACAACAGCCCTTAATGGTATAGCTTCTTTCATAAGTGAACAGTTTGATGCCTTAAAGGAATAGGAAAAGAAGGTTGATTTATTAAAATAACTAAAATCCATATATAAAGATAATTTTCAAAGAGCCACATGGGCAATTCAGGACAGAAAATTAACTGTGGCAAAAATTTGAAGTTCTAAATTAACTTCTACAGGATTAGGATGAAGCCTTTTTTGTGTACATGAAGTCTAACGTTTTAAAAAGGCATAGATCTTTTGTTTATTAATAAAAACTTACAAAATTTAAGGGTGAAAAAACATGTCTTCAAAGATACAGATTGTTAAGAACACCACTTTGAGAATAAATTAGTTGCAGAACATTGTGGTTCCTTACCTCATTTACAAGCAACTGTTTTAAGAAGGTAAAATTCACAAAATGAAAAATCATAAAAATATTTATAGAGACTCAGGGATGATTTTTCAAAAGACTATTGTTGGCACTGAGGATATTTGATGATTCTTACCTCATATGCAAAAAGTAAGTCACAGAAGAAGCTCCTGAGATAAGCTACTGAAAGCACAGTGAAAGGGGTAAAGAAGTCTGATGGGAATGGTCCAGAATGAGCAGGAGATGGAAGGCTCAGCAGGGGCTAGAAAAGCCAATCTAAATGGATTGGGGCTGCCTGAGAAGTGGCAGCTGAAGTTATGAGTGGACCAGAAGTTTCAGTTCTGAGATTCTGACTGGAGAACAATGAACGGGAGTTTAATTACTTGCCCTTCTGCACTACCTCCATAGTTGAGAGAGGTGAAACCTTTCCCAAATGCCCACTGTTCTTTGCTAACCTCTCCTGTTTAAGGAGGAAAAGCAGTGAAGTGAATGGCATGTTTTGTTGTTCCTTTGAAGAATAAAAAAAAAGTTGAGGTCTAAATGGATTACAGTAATCTGGTCACTGAAGAACTGACTGGAATTTTCTATATCTCACAAAGAATGAACAATTTTGCTGTGAGCCTTGTGTACTAAGATTGGACAATGCTGGCGAAGAGCTGGCTGGGCTTGTCTACATCTCCTAATGGAGCCAGCCTGATGAACTTTGTAGTTCTCTGACTCATGTGTTTGTCATTTAATACTGTAACATTATTTAATGCCCTTTTAAAGGTGATTGTGAGTTAAAAGTGTTTTCCATGCTTCACGAAGGGGGAGGGGGGGTAATTTGGTTACCTAAAATAAAACAAAACACCAAAAACAACCACACAGTGAGGCTTAGAACGGTGCAGGCAGCAGAAAGCAGTTTCATGAGGGCCTGAAGTCTAGGATTATGAATTACCTCAAGCATTTGGAGTTTCCTCACTCGTGTTTCCCTTCTAAGTTTATTCGCCTACTCTGTTCCTCATATACTGAGTACATTTGTGGGCAAGTGTGAACCACGTAGATATGTAGATTTTGCTGTGTTTATTATTCTTACATTTGCTGTAATATATGAATATCTGTGATGTTATAATTTCCTTTGCCTTATTTCTAAGTACATGGGTATATTTATGATCTAAAACTGGCATCATTGTGAGTGGCTTGTTTATGTCATGGAAATATACCAGTAGGGGACTTGAGAGCTAAATTGGGGCTTAGGTGAAGTATATTTTTCCTCCCCCAACAAGGTTATAGGGATGTTTCTCTGGGAACCTAAATTTTCCTGTGTGAAAACTAACTAAACCAAGAGAGAGACAGAGACAGAAAGACAGAGAGAGACTACAGCAAAAATAGGTGTTCATTTACTATTTAAGTGTACTACTGATGAGGGATGGCTCAAAATAGGTTCACCAGGAACTCTGATCTTTATCTTAAGACCAGAAAACCTGCTATTCAGTCTTGAAAGAATTCAGCCCAAGCCAACTTGGAGTCAGAGTTGTAAAAGTTTATTGTATGTTTTACAGCAGGCAAGGATCCTTAGGGGCCCTGCAAGTTTATTGTTAGGCTGTACAGTGGGCAAGAGTCCTTTAGGGGATCTGCAACCTTAAAGGGGTAGAATTAAGATTTTTATAGAGTAATCCATAGTAGAACCCTTGCCAATTATGCAAACTAGGTGATTAAGGGTGGGATTAGGGAGGAGTTAAGGTGGGGCCAGTGTTTAAAGGAACATGCATTTTCAATGTAACTGCATAGGCATATTGCCCATCATTCACTGGGAAAAAGCCCAAGGGGGTGGGGGGGGGGCTACCTGGAGGTGTGGTTTTAGGCTTGAAACATCACTAAGTCAGCTAGCAGTCAAGGGCTGACTGAGAAGTGCCCAGTCTGCCACCCATCAGTGTCATGTTTGACAAGATTGATGTCTGGGAACCAAAGCTAACAGAGACTCAGTGTGTGGATAATAGGCTAAGGAGTTAACCCAGAGATAAGATCCTGAAGGATTCATTGAGGCAGCCAAGGAGTCAACCTAGAGATAGGGTACTGAAGGATTCATGGGGGCATCGGGACATTATACAAAGGGGGAGATAATAGTTGCCTAAGCTGGAATGTTTATAGATACTTTTGTGAAGGATTGATAGGTGTGGCTTGTCACTGTTCCAAGCTGAGATAAACAATTCGTGAATTGTTGCTGGGCAGAGTTAATGCTCTGAAGCTGGGGGGTAGGGGGGAGTATGATTTTACAATTTACAAATTGATGTTACAAACATAGATCCCAAGCACCCCATCATTACTGATGTTATAAATTGGTATTAGAAATTGACGTTACAAATATAGATCCCAAGCACCCCAACACTTCCAGACTAATATATCTGTATTACCTATTTACCCCCAAGGCAGAATGTAATATTTTAATCTATTAAAAGTCTGTTGTTACTTCTTGTTGCTGTTTTTTAATCCAGTCTTATTTTAAATGACCCCATGGACTTTATCTGTGGGTTTTTCTTATCAAAGATACTATAATAATTTGCCATTTCTGTCTCCAGTGTGTCCCCATTTTTACAGATGAGGAACTGGGGCAAATAGGGATTAAGTGACTTGCACAGGGTCATGCAATTAGTTCAGTGTTTGAGGCTGGATTTGAACTCAGATCTTCCTGACTCCAGGCCTGACACTGCTTCACCCAGCTGCTCCCTATTGTTATTAAGTTGTTATTAAGCATGTAACTTCAATACATACTATTTTTAACAGATATAATTTCCTAGTTTTCATAAGTGATAGGCAAATAATCTCAAATGTAATTACATAAAAGTAATTCTTTGCTATATTATCCACTTTAAAACAAATATACCCCTTTAAATATTTTACATTTTCAAACATTTTGTCACATTCTTTTAAAAATTAAATTCATGACCTAACAGCATCCAGATTAAAATAAGTTTTTTTTAATAGCATTTTGGATAAAATCATTTCCCAAATTTCACAATATAAGAAACAATTTCATTTATTTAAAATCTGAAGCAAAACTTATTACCAGATAACATCAATTTAGTCAAATGCATTTTCAGATTATCTTATATAGAAAGTCATTCATTTTATAACCTTTGGCATTCTGAACTGCTTTCATTCAAGAACAATATAGAGTACTTCCGTTTACTGGCATTTATATAGTGTTTACTATGTGCCAAGAATTCTGATAAGGACTTTACAATTATTTGATTCTCACAACAATCTTGGGAGGTGGGTCCTATGATTTATCCCCCTTACAGATTAGGAAACTGAGATAAAATAGAGGTGAGGTAGTTGGCCTAAGGTCACACAACTAATACATTTCTGAGACTGAATTTTAATTCAGGTTTTCCTTATCCATGCATTTTCAGCATATTTTGTTAATGCCAAATAGCAAATATAATTTGCATAAAGTTCTAACTTTTCACAATTATGCTAATGGTAGAATATATCTCACTGTAAATAAGACCACATTATGATTTTATTTTCAGGACAAATTTTTACCACATCAGGTCTGGATTTATAATTGCTAATGGTAACTCTAAATCTCAGTTTCTCCAAGGGCACTATTGTTTTCAGTTAGCTCAAGTTCTGAAGTTCATAGTGATATTTATGTTGTGGTGACATTATGTTGTGGTTCATGGTGGCATTTTCATTTATCTGAAAGCTCTGGACTTTGGCCATGTCGTTCCTAGGAGTTCTTAATTTGAGATATCTTTTTATAAGGCTATTAATGTATTCTTTCTCCTTTTACTTTATCTTATGATTCTAATAGATCTGGGTAATGATTTGTGATTTTCTTTTAATGTATTGCACAAGGGTTTTTTAATCTGGTTATTACTTTCGAGTCCAATTATTCTGAAATTCACTTGTTTTCTTTTCAAGATCATTTGTTTCTGATAGCATATACCATATATTCCATTTTTTGTTCTTTAATTTTATTCCAATATTTCTTTTTGCCTTCTGAAGTTACTGAGTTCTGTTTGTTCCATTTTAATTTTTAGGGAGTCAGATACTTGGGTAAGGTTTTCCCCTTCCTGTTCTTTATTTGCTTTCTATTATTTTTCCTCTGGAGCTTATTTCATCTTTTAAAATATTCTTGGCATTCTTTACTTAATAAATTAAATACATTTAATTGTCCTTTTTGTTTACTGCGATTGGCCAGAACTACTTCAGCAAGCTGTCTTACTACCGAAAAGCCCCGTTGTTTGGTTTTTTTTTATTTTGTTTTAATTTTTTACCTTTTTGGGTTTTTTTTTTTTGCTACATTGGAATATATGTGTCTCTTTGTAGCAGCAAGCACCCAACATACCCAGGATGGCTGCTAGCACAGGTTCTTTGATCTGCTTTTCTAAAGGAAAGCAACTCAAAAAGGGTTGACAATCTTACTTTAATCAATCAAACATATATCATTTACCTAGTTCAGGGGGGAAAGTCAGCAGCCTGAGCTTCAGAAAATACAAACAGAAGTTACAACAGAAAATAACACAATTCACCAGACAGGGCTTCTAACTGTCTGACCATTACATCCATACCTAGTTAGTCACCAGAGAGAGAAGCACCAACATCTGGGTTTTCAAAGCCAGAGTGGGGCAGAGCATTGGGGGGGATCAATGGCTACCCAGAGTTTCATCTGGCCAAATCACACAACTCTTCCCATAAGTGAGCCCCAAAGCAAAACCTCTCATCAGAGGCATATATAGCCTTCTCCTGGGTCAGAGAACATCAGAACACTCCTTACTTACTTGACTACAAAGTAACAAAATTGTGCCTTCCTGAAAAACAAGCCTCCCACCACTGGCTCCAGGTGAGCACATTCAACCTATTAAAGGGCAGAGTATATTTTCAAATCAGGAAAGGTCCTCAAATTCAACTTAGGCTTATTAAGGGGCAGGGAAGACCTTCAAATTTCTACTACTATTTTACTCTTTCTCATATAAAAGTAGAATGTTGGACTAGCAAATCTAGTTCAAGTCGTCATCTTACAAATAAGGAAACTGAAGCCCTGAAAACTTCCCGACAGGTGTCCTTATGCAAGTTCGTGTAGCAAGTTTGGGGGAGGGAGATTAAAACATTCTGCAAAAATGGTTTACTGTTGTGTTAATTCTCTCAAATCATCACTTCATTTTGTCCACACAGACACAGCCTAAACTTACATACCACATCATATGGTGATATTATGTCATTTTAAAAAAATGATCTTGCTTTATTTCATGCAGATCCTCTTATAGTCTTTGTTGGCAGGTCATTGCCCACCCTTCCCCCCTGCCCCATGGCTTTACTAGTCATTGAGCTACTTTCTTCTTTTGTGTTTACCTCTTATATATCTCTTGACCCAAAGTCTATTGTTATTGTGTTTGGTGTCTTCTATTCATATCTTTACTCTCATTTCCTGGGTTGAATCCATGCCAGAGTCTGGCCCATTCTTTCCTTGTTGATGAGGAGATCAATTCCTTTCTTTGGTCCTAATTTTTATTTCTTGCAAGCTATCTCCTCCTCTCATTATCTCAAGTCAAAGTACTGTAGTTTTTATGACTCTTGAATCCTAGAATGAGAGCACTTCATTTTTTAGTCCTCCATAGAGTGTCTCCACTCACATTGCTACTGGCCTCTGGAAGTGTCCATAATCAGAGCATTGGTGACTTTCAAGTCCCCTAGAATTTCCCTTTCAGAGTTTTACAAGCTTCTAGTTCTCCGAACACAGAGTGATATTGGCTTCAGTTACCACTAGAGTAGGGCTTCTTAAACTTTTCCCATTCTAGCATTTATTGGTGTTGCACAGCCTGAGGGTAGGCACAGTGCAAATGCTTTGTATTCAGAACCAAGACTACAGTGAAATTGCAATGCAGATTCATTACACTTTGATTTTGAATTAAATTTTGGTTGTTGTGCATTCAGAAACCTTTTACTATTGGCAACTTTTCTGCAACTCTGCAACCCACAGTTTAAGAAGTGCTGTACTAGAGATTTCTTGATCAAAACTGGCTGGCTGGGGTGGCTATGTGGCGCAGTGAATAGAGCACTGGCCCTGGAGTCAGGAGGACCTGGGTTCAGATCCGGCCTCAGACACTTAACACAAAAAATAGGCTTGTGACCTTGGGCAAGTCACTTAACCCCAATTGTCCTCCAAAAAGCAAATAAAAAACTGGCTGGCTTCCAATCCCTTTATCTGTGCTTCTACTGGCTTTCTTTACAGGTTGCCTTTCCCATCTAGCTCTTTTTTTATAAGCATTAAACTCTTTTTTTTTTAATCTAGGCTAGATAAAGGTATTGTTGCTTCTTTTGGATTTTTTGTTCACAATTTCATTTGCTGGTTTTTTTAGATCTTTGCTAAAGTATATGTAGGCTCTTCAGAACCTTTTACTGTGTTCATTTTAATCAGAAGTAGGGTACTTATTTTTTCTCAAACTTCAGTTACTGAAGAGCCCCTGATTTTTATGTTCTTTACTTACTAAAAATAAAATATCACTGATTCTTCTCCTTAACACACACACACATATATATACATATATATATATATATATATATATATTTCATGCTGAGATCATGGATAATACTCATTTGATCTATATAAGTATGATCGTTAAACAAGTAGAATTAAACCCATGGTTATAGCAGTGTTTAGGCAATATTTATTTTTTTCCAATAGCTAAAGTAGGAGAGTGAACAGAAAAAAAAACAGTTCATTGTAAAGGATCTTCAATTCTTCAGCCCAGACTTTATCTTACTCTAGATAGACAATCTATTACACGAAAAGAAGATAACATGAAAACAGCAAATTACCCTTTTGTTTCTGTTCCTACATTATTTTTTTCTCCTATGCTAATAAGTTTTCCATTCTCTATTTCTTCACTCTAACCATAATTACCTAATGTTGAAAACTAGTAATGAAGGTTTTTTGCTTTCTACTTTTTTATTGTTATGAATATATCATTCTCAACAAATGAAGAAAATCATTTAATACAAATAGAAATTCATAGGTGTCACTTCCTTCTTTTCATTTTCTCTTCATTTTAGGATTGGAAGAATAGACATTAGTCATACTTTTAATACTTCAAGGATCACCTGGTTTCATCAGGTCTTTATGAGTTAGTGTTGCCATAAAAATCAGTTACATTGTTGCCAGTCTTGTGCCAATGAGTTTCTCCAAACTTAGACTAATTCATCAACTGAATTAATATTCAAAATATTTCCAGCTTTATATAGGATCTGCCATTGTTTATTCTTCATTAGAATATCTTTGGAGAAATCAGGGTCACCATCACACCAATGAGACATTGGGATAGGACTGTATTGCAGTATGCCAACCATACCATAGGATATGAATGCCTTTTTTTTTTACTGTAAACTATGTTGGATTTGCAAATATTAACTATTTATACATTTGTAATATTCAAAACAAAGGATATAAATATGAATAAAACGGTCTCTTGAATGCACCACCAAAAATTATCTCTGTGGTAAATCAATTACCAGAGACATCAATTAACTTGGGATATGCCTGTGTAAAGGCCTAACAAACCATGATTAGCTAAGGTAAACCAAAGGAGGAAAATGTGAATTTTTTTGTGAACGAAAAATGTGAAATAATGTGAAACAGAAGCATTTTGAACACATCACTTGAATTTGGGCCTCGTTTTCCTGAATGAACTGGACTGTATTATCCATAAAGTGTCCACTAGCTTAAATAGTTAACAATCAGGGAATCATTCTCTCTTCCTTTCTTATGTTATTGATTGACTTTATGGGATTTTGAATATAAATTACCTTTCAAACTTTCTGAAATCTCATCTTAAAGAAATAATACTCTACCTAGTCACTGCACAGCTATGTTTGCATTGCATTCACATCAATGGAGTGGTCTTTCTGATGGATTATAGCTGAAAGGGATCCAGATGATTCCTTTTCTAAGTCTACTTTCTATAAGTCTTATTTTGTAAATTTAAAAAAAAAACAGAGACACAGAGAGAATATAACTTACCTGAAGTCACACAGGTATTAAAGAGATGGGCCAGGATTTGAATGCAGATTTTCTGAGCCTGAATCCTGTATTCTCTTCATTGTTCTACACTGCCTTTCATGTGGAGAGAACCAAACTAACAAGGCCATAGAATTATGTCTATATTTAATTTCTTACTCCAAATTAAGATAAAATCAAATTCTCCATTATTTAATAGCTTAACTTTTTAAAAATCTTTATAGAAACAAACTACATGGATTAGCATAGGTAGGAAAGAACGAATGGAAAAATCATTTATTAAGCATTTAAGATGTTCCAAGCACTATACCAGGCAAAACAAAAACGGTCCCTACCCTAAAGAGATTCATATTTTTTTGAGGGGGGAAGGCAAGGCAATTGGGGTTAAATGACTTGCCCAAGGTCACACAGCTAGTACCATGTTTCCCCGATAATAAGACACTGTCTTATTAATTTTTTTGGAAAGAAAAACACCAGAGGGCTTATTTTCAGGGGAGGGCTTATGTTGTCCTGCCTCAGCTCTCCTCCGCGGCACTGCTCTCAATGGCACTAGTAAGCAAATCACTGGGGAAGAACAGGATGATGTGCTCACTGCTGCAGCTCTGATTGGATGCAGCTCGGAGCGCGGCGTGCGTTTCACCCGGGGGGGGGGACGGTGCATACAGAGGGTACCGTAATGTAGCGTATAGCGCAGGGGATCACCTTCACTACAGTAGCAATCTCAATAGGGCTTATTTTCGGGGGAGGGCTTATTTTAGAGGAATCTTACACGGTAAGGGGAGGGCTTATTTTCGGGATAGGTCTTATTATTGGGGAAACACAGTAAGTGTGTCAAGTGTCTGAGACCAGATTTGAACTCAGGTCCTCCTGACTCCAGGGCCGGCTCTCTATTCACTGCACTGCACCACCTAGGTGCCCTGAAAATTTTGTATTTTAACAGGAGAGACAACACTTATTAGGGAAGAGTAACCAGAGATGGGCACTTTGGTAGGAATTTTATAGGCATTGTGAATGAGATTTTAGGGAAGTAGATTGACATCCAGGAACAATGATAGAATTTATTTGATCATAGTTCTTGGTTCCAGACGTAAAAGATGCGGGTGGGAAAAACGTACATACATGTCCATAAGCGAGGCAGTTGGCAAGAAAGCCATGGAGAAAGGAACCAAACAGGAGATAGTGAAGTGCAGAATAGCCAGGACTTTCCCAAAATCGTGTTCTAGGCCACCAGCGTGAAAGTTGAGGTACCAGAAGGGACGTTTTCGGCAGGATGGGTTCTCTGGTGTGGATGACAAGGAGGTTAGAAAGGAAACTGTGAAGGAGCTAGCTAGAGAAGAGGGAGAAAAAAATTATTATTTTGGAATTAAATTATTTTACTAAATTATATTATTTGGGGATTTAAAAAGGAAATGCAGTGTTTCTGAAGGTGAAGATGTTTAAACTTTGGGCTACTGTTGACATTTTTTGGAAGATATTGAATTACAAGTAAAATTCATATCATTGGTTATACCATTTGCGTTTTGGGAATCTTCAGCGGTTTCCTCTTGTCTAATGAGAAAAGTTCCGACTCATTGGGCTGGCAGTCAAGTCCCTTTAGGTTGGAATTACCTTCTGGGATCTGTCACCTCTTCTCTAGCGTTTTCTAATGGCCCTCCTACACTGCTCACCAAATTGTAACAAAACTGGCCCAGTCTTTGCCCTCCTTCCCCTGCTAAATGTCCTTTCTATTCAACGGGATCTGTTCAATTTCCTACACATCGTTTAAGTCAAACTCAGATGCCTCTTTGATCCCTCCCGTGACTGACAACCTTTTCCCTTCGCCCTCACACACCTTATTTTGTATCTCTTTGATGTACTTTAACATACTTTTGAATATTATGATTATCTGGCTTTGCATCATTTTTCCCCTAAGCTTCATGTCCAAAATTTCACCTAGCACTTATCACTGTGTTTTGCATGCAGTGGGCAGTTAATGAATGTTTATTTAATGGAAATGGAAGAAGGGTAGGAAATAGTCTGTTATATACGAGGCACTGCATTAAGCACTTTACAAATATCTCTTTCGATCCCCACAACACCTGTGAGATAGACACCATTACCGTTCCCATTTTACAGTTTGGGAAACTGAAGTTGACAGAGGTTAGGTTGTGTTTGTTTTTCCCTTTTGAAAAGGACCATGGCATTGGGGAAATGATGCCATGACTTGCAGCTGACTTTGATTTGAATGAGGGAGGGCTGTGCAAGGTCACCAGCCTCACTTTATCCTCCAGAGCCATCTGGGTCCAGTGGCCAGATATTCATTAGGATAACTGGAGATGACCCAAGATGCAATGGAAGACCCTGGCCTTTTTAGGCTAAGGACTTTTCAGGTTCTCACTTAGAGTGAGGTAATGACCACTGAAAGTGAATGGGTCTCTTTAGGTTAAGGGACGTGTCCAGTGCCACACAGCTTAGCAAATGTCTGAAGCTGGATTTGAATTCAGGTCTTCCTGATTCCAAGCCCAGACCTAGCCACCTAGCTGCCTAAATGAATCAATGAGTGACTGATTACTAATAAGGCTTTTTTCCCCCAGAGGTTTCAGTGGTAAGAAGGACAAGGTTACTCACTGGAAGTGGCAAAGTGCAACATGACTACTGCTCCAAGGACCACAGCAATGGGGTGTGTGGGAGAACAGTAGGACATGCTATAATGAACCGTTTGGTGATTTGGCATCATCCTCTAGCATAAGACACAAAATACTTACACTCAGCGTTCACTTGGGTAGTCTAGTATGATGGGAAGCAGCCTTAGAGGAGAGTGGTATATGGAATGCTGGCCTGGATTCAGGGAGAACTGAGTGGAAATCTAACCTTTGATGACTAAAAGTAGTTGTCTGCTTAAGGACGAATCACTCCATTTCTCTGAACCTGAGTTTCCTCATTTGTAAGATGGAATAGGTGTCTTCAGGTCCTAAATCTATGATTCACTGGGCCACAGTTCTATTTTGTCTTTATAGGTAGAACCCAGTAACTCTCCTTGTGATCCATTGTATCATTACATTGGATAGAAGCGAAGTATATAGGTCTTGCAAAACAGTACCCAGGTCATAATGCTTAACATACCTGTTTATGCCTATAAAATGTTACATAAACTGTATAAACTCAGATTACCAGGAGAAGGTTCTTGGGGCTACTAAATAGAGTGAAACCTGCCTTCTCCTTTAAAACACAGAAAAGTGGCTCAAGTCCAAAGTTAATGGGCTTTTATGAGATCTAGGCAAAGCATTAAAATTCCAATAGGCACATGAGTTGAACCTTCATTAAAACGCATCCACATAGTTTGGTGTCACAAAATAAATATGTAGCATGGAGGAAAATATTGTATAGTTTAAAAATATGTGCATTTATGAAAAGTAATATTAATAAAGGTTCCTTATAACTTGTACCCTTCTGCATGTCACTCCCTAAAGAGTTGCCTGCCTTTCCTGCACTTGTCCCAGCTCAGCCTATACCTAAATGAATCCTTGTACCTGACTTCTGAGTGACCCATGGCTCAATCAGCCCTGTCTGTCTTCTAAATATATTGAAATTGGGCATCATTTTCCAAAGACACAGTACCCCAGTTTTCCAGGGATAAAGTGTCCTTTCCTTCCCTACACCATTGTTCGTTGAGCACATACTCTGTTGTATAAAGCCATTTATGATGTACATTTCCTCATCCCAGCTAGATGGGACTCCACTCCATTCAAAATAATAAATATTCAGTGTACAGTTGAATCATTACCAGGGGAAATGCTTATCACTGACCCTTTGATTCATATTTCCACTAAATGGGCTCATGATAATTTTCCCCTCATTTTCATAATCATTTTGAGAAATAATACTATATATTTGTTCCTTTTAATATTTCCTTTAATTTCAGCAAGTTGCTTCTGGTCTTTTAAAATATAGCTGCCTGTATCTTTTTCTAACAGTAGAAATACAATATTAACAAATGTCATTTTTAATTCCCTAAATATCATCTATATCATGAATTGAAACCATTTCAAATTGATAGTTATTTACTTATTCAAAATTTACCTTCTCCATCTTTCACAATACTTAATGACCATATTCAATACTTGTACCACTATGATGTTTCTGTTTACCAAATAATGCACTTAACACAATGCAGTTTTTCTACATAGCTGAAGAATCTTAAGCTGCATGTGATGCTCCTGGCGGTAACTCCTTGGGGTTCTCTCTTGTCATCTGCAGGGTGCTGGTTGCACTGCACTGGTGGTAGCTGTGGTTGCAAGGAAGTTAGAACTTACCAAAGCTGAAAAACACGTGCATAATTTCATGATGGATACCCAGCTAACCAAAAGAGTAAGTCTATATTCCATATATCTAAAAAGAGGCTGTCTTTTTAAATGTATTTTCCACATTTCATGAATACTATAACTTTTAGTTTGAAGGTTTCCATTAAAATCAGATGACATCCTTTGTAGTATTTTCTTTGAAGTCAATAATCACATTTTAAAGAAAGAAAATTATTTGGGTTGGAGAAAAAAATGATCTCTAGAAATATGGTATTCACTAAAGGAATAAACCAAACCAGCACTAATGATTGACAAGCATCCCTCGTTTCCATTATTCTGTAGGTTCTCCATGTCTAAAGTTTTGGTAAGGAACATAGTAGAATTCTTATTTGAGAAATTTTGTATTTTTCTCTCTCCATTATAACCAGCAGCACTGGTTACTAGTAACCAAGAACACTTGATACTTTATTAGATTAAATCATTTCTGTTGGCAGTTGTTTAAAATGCATACCGTGGTCAAAGAAGATGAGGTGTCAAAGACTAATTAATTGCAGTGTTGAATGGCGATGGATACTTTTATTTCAAGGCTAAGGGGAAATAAAGTAAAGTTTTTCACTTAGCACATGTGCATGTATATATTATTATTATTATTCCCTTAATGCCTAATACAATATACCCACTGAGATAAAGAAAATATCATGAACCTGTATTCATATATACAAACTCAGAATAAATTATGCTGTAAGAATTACACTCAAAGTATTGTGAGGGAATTAATACATTTTAAAACTAAATTAAAGGAAGAAATTTGCAAATAAAAATTCTCTGAAAAGTCAGTCATAATTTTAAAATAAATCAAGAGTCATAAAACATACAGGTGAATTTAATGCTGGTCATGGATATGTCAAAGGTAGTTGAGTTCTTAATAAGAACTTTACTTGAGCATACTTAAATTCCCAAATGGAGCTTTGATCTCTCTGATCAGGTTGTTTCCTCCAATAATACAACTCATTCATGTCTACCTGTCCTTCCTGGCTCTTGTCCATGTCATACCATAAATTCACCACTAGGGCTCTATCCAGTGTGCTGACCAAAGGCTTTCCTTGCTTTTCCCTAACATGGTATAGATGCCAGTGGAGCATTTTGACTGTTTACTAGTCATCCTTATGTTCTCCTCCTATGATACATTTCCTTGATGATATCTTTATTTCTATTCTTCTTAAAAGTTCCTCATTGGTTAGGACTGTTGTAACTTTAATATACAGAAAGGCATATTCAGTATATGCCTTCCTATTGCATCATGTGTGGTATTTATTTTCACTTTTCAGAGACTTTTGCATTGCATATGCCCCTGCCATTAATTTAACTTACTATATAATTAATAATATTGCAAGGTTATATACTTTTGCCTGTTTCATTCCTCCTCAACTACGGTGTAAAATTTGGCTTTTAAAAATTCTTTCTAGATTATCTATCATTTGTAGATTGTTGGATGAGACATCATAATGATGCCATTTTAAGGGTCAGTTGGGTTTGTTCTGTTTCAGAGTTAAATACTGAACCCTGAGGGTTATAAGTCATCTCACATGACTGAAACTGGCCAAAAAAAGAGAAATCTTTATATTATGAGATAACATATATAAAATGCTTTTCAAACCTGGCCTATTAATGCATTTAGCAAAGGCAACAACATTAAGATATTCCATGTGTATATTCTGCAGCAGGTTTTGAGGTATTTTTCTCTGTACTTAGTATGTTAATATCCCTTCCCAACTACATTCCTCCTCTCATTCACTTTTTCATACCCTTAACATCATGGCCACATTTGAGACTCATTGTCTATATTTCCATCCAAAAAAGTTCGATAGCATAATATGGAAGCATAGGCATATCCTTTCACTTATCCTTCCTATGCAATTTAGGCCTCAAAAAAAAGTTAAACAGAGCACAAGTCTTATACAATCCCAAACTATAGTTAGAAAGATTGTCCCCAAAAAGAGTTGTGCATATTTAGTAAACAGAATATTTTTATATTTATGAAGTACCTATTTTGGTTCTTTCAAAAGGCTTTCCCCTACCCAAAGGCAATAAAGACAAGAAAAAGGCAAAGAAAATCAAACTTCCTATCTAAGAGGGGAATCTAATCTCTAAAGAGCTTTCTGGGATACATGGGCTCTCTTCCCATAGGGATTTTGCACATGGGTCAATGGGAAATTAACCTCTTACCCTCGATGAGAAATCAAACTGTCCTAGGTGAAAATTCTTTCATGCTTCCCTCAGCTCATAGCACCACCCAACGAGGGACCAGGCAAAATCTCTAGGTGTCCCTTCCTAGACATGGCACACCAAAATTCCTCCATCAGTTCCTGTATTTTAGGCAATTCCCTTGGACGTTCAGATAAATTTCTTCTAAGACCTTACACTGAAGGGCACCCAAAATTGACTCCAGTGGCCATTATAAGGGCAATCTAAATGGAATTACATAATCAACCAAGAATGAGAAGGAAAGAAGGCAGGAAGGCAGGAAGAAAGGCAGGAAGGCAGGAAGGCAGGAAGGCAGGAAGG
>NW_027185793.1:16822818-16848572 GCF_028583685.1 Petaurus breviceps papuanus | reverse complement strand
GAAGGAAGGAAGGAAGGAAGGAAGGAAGGAAGGAAGGAAGGAAGGAAAACCCTGAACGTGTGTGGGATTCCTAAATGGCATTAAACATTTTTTTCATTCAATCATTCAGTTGTATCTGACTCTTCATGACCCCATGGACACCAAGCCTTTCTGTCCTTCCCTATCTCTGTCTATCCAAGTTCATATTCACTGTTTCCATGATACTGTCTATCATCTCATACTCTGCTGTCCTCTTTTCCTTTTTGCCTGCAATCTTTCTCAGCATCAATCTTTTCTAATGAATCCTATCTTCTCATCACATGGCCAAAATATTTACGTTTCAGCTTCAGTATTTGCCCTTCCAATGAAAAGTCAGAATTAATTTCTTTAAGTATTGACTGAATTGAATTGATCTCCTTGATGTTGTTAAATAGAAACTGTTCTGACCTATAAGTAAACAAACAAAAAAACAATTGTTGTATAATTGCACTCTAAAAGAAAAGAGAGGAAAAACATTGCCAATTTTTCTTTAGTAAATCCCAACAATGAGGGTATATAAGTAGAATCCCGGGTGAAGAATATCTCTAGGAAGTCCCCAAAAATTCAGAAGTTCCAATATGTATTCTAGTTGAAGCCCTTTCAAGTGTGTTCCCAAATCTCACTTAACCAATTAACAAAAATTAGCTTTTACAGAAGATTATTTTTATTAAAAAGGTATAGCAAGGACAACAGTACCAAATAATTTTTTTTTACTCCTTCAGTATTGTAGCAGCAAGCACCCCAAGAGTCCTCAGGGTGTCTGACAACACAGGTTCTTGGATCTGCTTTGTTAAAGGAAAGCAACTCAAAATGGGCTAACAAGCTTAATCAGTCAAATATGTATTGCTTACCTAGTTCAGGGGAAAAAGGTCAGCACCCCGAACTTCAGAATATACAGACAGAATTATCAAGACAGAGAAACAGATCAAGTAGACAAATTTCCAAACTGTCCAAGCATTACATCTATACCAAATCAACATCTGGGTTTTTCAAGGCCCAGGGAGGGCTCTGTAGCAGCAACGGCTTCCCAGAGTCTCATCTGATCAAATCACAGAACACTTCTCAAAGTGAGCCCCAAAACAAAGCCACACATCAGGGCTTCTATAGCCTTCTCCTGGCTCAGAGAATGTAACAACCTTATTGACTTACTGGCCAATCAAGAAGTATCTACTGAAAAACAAGCCTCCCACCCCAGGCTCCAGGTGCACTTTAGCCTAGGGGCAGGGAAAATCTTTAAAATTTACATTCCCATTACAAGTACCCACCCACCCCCCAAAAAAAGTATCCATTTAGTCCCTGAGAAGAATAAAGTCAAATGTGAAGTGGTTGCTGCAGAACACACACCCCAAATTGTGGGGAAGGAATATGTTTCTAGATTCTTTGAGTTATGTTCTCCCTTCACAGAATCGCCACAACGTTCATGTATTCTTTTATATATACGTGTGTGTGTGTGTGTGTGTATAGCCTTGCCAGTGGACAAGTCAATTGTTGAGATCCAAACAAACAGTGTAGTTAGTGAAGAAGAAGTAGGTTTTATTTTCTAGAACTGGTTTAGCTAGGCCTGCTCCTCATTACACTGGTCGAGCAGGTTGCTCTCCAGGATTGCTGCATGCAATCAGACTCAGCCGAGGCTACCGTTGACTTCAGGACTTGGGTTCTTTGAGAGACTTCAGACGAATTGGAAGGATCTATTCTCACCAGATGCTTGAGTGCTCCCCTTGATGGATCTCTCAATATCAGTGGTTGCCTAGTGCTTTCTTCTCAGGGTAAGCATTCACCCAAGATCTAGACAGAAGAAATACACAAGGAACAAAAGTGCCATCCCAAAGGCAAATGGCATGCTGAGCAAGGAGACGAGGCAGAAAAAGCTGGTGCTTTTAGATTTACAATAATTCTTCCTCCAGAAAAGCCATCAGGAAAGAGAGCAAGGGGTCTTCTCCTCAAACATTTTCTTAATGCATTTAACAAAATTTATGATCTGTTGGGAGAAACCCTACCTTTTATGCCTAATCACTGGTTAGCTTCCACTCTTCTCAAGTCGAGAACTAGAATTTCCATTGTTGTTGCAAGTATCCAAAAACTTACCAGAGGTTGTCACATGTACATGCAATTCAAGGAAAGTGGTCAGTTAAAAGGTTTTTGGTCACCATGAATTTAGGCAGTGGGAAATAACTCTGAATTGAGTGAAAACTCCCCTTCATTGTGCTTGCCTGAAAGTAGACTCACCAAACCTCCATTTGGGTTTAAACCAAACAGGGCATATCACAAATGCCCTAAAGACTCTGAATGAGGATGCATCAGGTGTATCCTCATATAATGAGCAACAACCCATTACATAAGAATCTGTGGACCCCCTGAAAACTAGGACCAGTGAAAAACCTAGACACTGTATTTCAAGAAATCATAAAAGAGAATTGCCTCTTAGAACCAGAGAACAAAGTAAAAATCTAATCTATCAATGCCTAGCAATCCCAAACCAAAAACAGTCAAGAATGTGATAGCTAACATCCTGTGTGTTCAAATCAAATTTACTACAAAGAGCCAAAAAGAAAGAGTTATTTTAAAAAGTTACTATGATCAG
Organism: Petaurus breviceps papuanus; assembly: GCF_028583685.1. Classification (NCBI taxonomy): domain Eukaryota; kingdom Metazoa; phylum Chordata; class Mammalia; order Diprotodontia; family Petauridae; genus Petaurus; species Petaurus breviceps. The sequence goes on along the minus strand of NW_027185793.1, from coordinate 16,845,973 downwards.
CATCGCATAAGACTTAGTAGCAAATATTATAAAGGAAAGAAATCTTAGAATGTGAACATTCTAAAAGGCAAAAGGCAAAAGACCAAGGCTTGAAATAAAGAATAGCACCTTAAAGAACTGAGTTCCCCTTTGGGGGGGGGGTGAAGGGTGGAGGGAGGATATGGATTTTTAGCAGAGTAGACTCCTCTCAATCAATATGGAAGGAAAGGTCAAAACTCAGTAGAAATTGAGAAATATGAATCTAGGAGTTTAGAGAAACCTAAAATGGTAAATATATTTGAGCACTTAGAAGAAGATAAACAATGAAAAAGCACTTCAGGAAAACAAGGCCCGGGTGTGGGATGTTGAAAAGAGAAAAGAAGAGGTAGGGAAAATGGAATATACTGGAGAAGAATTGAGGAAGGAGGGAGAAGTCACTAATTTGCACGAGAAGAAAAGTATACAAGGAAGGAGTAGGAGGAGCAGGGTCCCCCTGAGCTCACGCCTCTCTGAAACTAGCAAAACATATTGGAAAAAACGTGGCTGTTATGTAGAGATAGATTAAACTAATCAAGGAAACAGATGGCATCAGGAAACGGGAGAGGGCGGAAAAGAAGTCTTGAAGGAATAGTCATAAGCAAGATAAACTCCAGCTTCAGAGGGCTGATCATAAAGGGGCATTAAAAAGAGAAAGAAGGTGCGAGAGCTATAGATCAGGCCCAGAGTTTAGCAAAGAGAGAAGTCACCTAGGAGGAAACAGACTACATAACTTTATATTGCTAGGAGTGATGAGATTGCTCTTAAGAGAGGGGAAATATATAACGATAAATGATAACAGTGAACATAAATAGAATGAAGTCACCCATGAAATGAGAGGGTAGCAAAATGGATTGGAGAGTGGAATCCAATAACATACCATTTACAAGAAACACTTGAAACATAAAGAATCACACTGTAGAATTAAGGGGTTAAAACAGAATTTATTATTCTTTAGGTCAAAAAAGCTAGGATAGCAATTATGATCTCTCAAGCAAAGTATCGTAAAAACGGGCATTATTAAAAGAGGTAAGCAGGGAAAGTATTATTCTTAAAGTCACTAGAGAGAATGATGCAACATGAATACTATACACACACGTACATAAATATGTATGTGTATATTTACATATATGTATATATATACATTTTTATGTGGACCGTAGGCATAACATATAAGTATTTAAAGAATAAACTAATTGAAATGAAGAGATAAAAAGGTAACAAAAGACACTTGGAGACTATAATATATCCTTTCATATCTAGACGTCTAACAAAAATAAAAATAAGAAAGAAATTAAGGACCTGAATGCAGTATTAGAAAACTTAGATTATGATAAATTTCTGGCAGTTACCAAATAAGAATTGAAAAAATTTTTAAGCTGAAGATAAGATGATCCCACTCTGATGGCAGAAAGTGGAGAGGAATTAAGAAGCTCTTGATAAAAATGAAAGAGGAGAGTATAAAAGCTTGCATGAAGCTTCACATATTAAAAAAAAAAAACCCAAACAAAGATCTTGACAACTAGTTCCATCACTTCCTGGCAAACAGAGGGATAAGAAATGGAAGCAGTGTCAGATTTTATATTCTTGGACTCAAAGCTCATTGCAGATGGTAACTGCAGCCATGAAATTAAAAGACACTTGCTCCTTTGAAGGAAAGTTATGGCAAATCTAGACAGCATGCTGACAAAAGGTTCTTCTAGTCAAAGCTATGATTTTTCTTGTAGATTTCACAGTTTAGCTGTAAAAGTTGGACTATAAGGGAAGCTAAGCACCACAGAATCAACACTTTTGAATTGTGGTGTTGGAGAAGTCTTTTGAGAGGCCCTTGGACATCCAGGAGACCAATTCAATCAATACGTAAAGAAATGAGTTCAGGCTATTCACTGGAAGGTCAAATACTGATGCTGAAACTTAAATACTTTGGCCATATGATGAGAAGACAGGAGTCATTGGAAAGGACCCTGATGTTGGAAAAGATTGAAGACAAAAGGAAAAGGGGTGGCTGAGGATAAGATGGATAGTTAGTGCCATGGAAACAACAAACATGAACGTGGACAGACTTCAGGACATAGCGGAAGATAGAAGGACTGGCGTGCTATAGTCCATGGGGTCACAAAGAGATGAAAGCAACTGAACAACAAAAAAAAGAAAAACTACATCATAAAAACTTTGTAAAGAAAAAAAATAGAAAAAGCAGAAATATGAAGTACTTCCTTGAGTGATCACAACATAAAAATATAATCAGATTACTTGAAAAAATATTCAGAAGTAAATGAAGAATAAATATTTTCATTCCAAAAAATCAATCAAATAGAAAAAAAGCAGGTAATTTGGAACTATACTTCAAAAGGCTAATAATTAGTGCATAACCTTTGACCTAATATCACTATTTGGCTTATACTACAAAGAAAACAAAGAGAGATGGGATGCATATGTATAAAATTTTTCATAGCAGCATATTTTGTTATATCAAAAACTGCAAGTAAAGTGAGTGCCCAACAACTGGGGAGTGGCTGAACAAATAATTGTATATTAATATAATAGAATCATATTGTACTGTAAGAAGTGATCCCAGAAAAAAATCTGGGAGATTTCGTATGAATTGATGGAGAATGAAGTGTGCAGAAGCAAAAGAGCCACTTATATAATGATTATAACGTTTTAAAAGAAAGAAATCATGAAAAAATAAGACTGGTTAATCAATGTAAGAAAAACCTTTCTACACTAGATACCTTCACTTTCCCTACTCAGCCCTTTGGAATTTGGTTTCCTGCCTCGTTACTCAAATGAATCTGATCTCTCCAAAGCTACTTTCGATGGTCTCTTAATTACTGAATCTGATGTTTTGTTCATAGTCCCCATCCTTCCCTGCCCATCTATACTTTTGACATCACTGATCATCCTGAATATTCTCTCCTCTCTGTGACTGTACTAGTTCCCCTTCTGCTTGCCCAAACTTTCCTTCTCAGTTTTGTTTGCAGGCTTATTATCTTTGTCACTTCTTAAACTGTGGGGCATGACCCCATCACAGTTTAAGAAGTGATAAAGGGGTTGCAAGTGGAAAAAGTTTAAGAAGCTCCTCAAATTCTGTCCTGTTCCTTCTTCTTTTCTGTTTACATTTGCCGTGGGTTTATCTATTATCTCTATACATATGACTCACATATATGTAGAGTCTCAGTCTCTACCCTGAGTTTCTCTCCTAAATCATGAATTGCAAAGCAGACATTTCAAGCTAGATGTTCCAGAGTCATTGCAAATACAACATGTTCAAAAAAGAAATTATCTTTACCTCCCAACTCTGGCCTCTTCCAAAATTCCCTATTTCTTTTGAGTGCCTCACCAGCCTGATAGTCTATATTTGGCATTATCCTCAAAACCTCACTCTTTCTTACATCACAAAACCAATCAATTGTCATCTTGTTGTTTCTTCCTCCACCGTATCTCTTGCATCTAATCTGTTCTCTTCATTCATATAATTAGTACTTAAATTCAGTCTCTAAGCAGTTCTAACAAATTATTGCAAGAGCCTCTGAATTGGTGTATTTATCTCAAGTTTCTCACTGCTCTACAGCATTGCACATTCTACTTCCAAAGTACTTCTCCTTAAGTGTAGATCTGACCATGTGACTCCCCTATTCAGTCAAATCCAGTGGCTTCCTATTGCCTTTAGGACAAGGGTTCGTAACTTAGAGTCTGTGATTTTTTTTATACTATTTTGATAATTGTATTTCAACATAATTGTAATACTATTTATTTTATTTTATTTTGTGCATTTTGAAACTCTGTTCTATGAAGGGGCCCATAGGCTTTAGCAGACTGCTGCACATACAGAAAATGTTAAGAATCCTTGCTTTAGGATAAAATGTAAATTCTTCCACTTAGCTTTTGAAGCCTTACACAGCCTGGTCCCGATTTATCTTTCAAGCCTTATTGAATATTATTCCTCCTCCCACACACTGCAATCCAGCCAAACTAGCCTTCTTAATATTCCTCACATCCGATATTGCATCTCTCATCTCTTTGCCTTTGCACTAGCCAGCCTCCCTATGCACACTCCACCTCTTACCCCATGCCTCCAATGTATTCTCTCCTTAAGCATCATTTTCTGCATGAGGGCTTTTCTAAACATTTCACCTGCTGCTATCCTCTCTCTCAAACTTCTTTGCATTTAACTTCTTTGTATGTATTTGTATTTATTCATTCTACATTTATGCCACATATATTTGTGTATGCACTTGTTGTCTCCTCCAATAAATGGAAGTTAGGGATTTTTTTCATTCCTTGTACAAATGGCTCTGGCACTTAGCAGAGTGCCTGGCACTGTCCTTGATAAGATCTTTTTGAATACTGACTCTGTTATTCAGTAACTATGACTTCATGTCATCTGAAAATTTGATAAGCGTACCACTGATGAGATCCACTTTGTCTATGCTGAGATATGATGACTAGTCTTAAAGCCAAATTAGGCAAAAGGATTATTTCTAAAGTACGTTCTAGAAAACACAAACCAGTCATTTCCTAACACTAGTATCTGCAAAATAATTTCCAATGACGATCTACTCACCACTGAGAAAAGAGTTACTTTGGGTTATTTGTCAATCTGGAAAAAGTAAATTCTCAGTTTGCCCCTGAAGATCGATATCCATTTAAGATTGGTTATCTATATTTTAGAATGATAAATGTTAAAGGTATAAGGAACATTAAATACCATCTTGTCCAATCCCTTATTTCACTGAAGAGGAAACATACCCAGATACATAAAGTGTCTAGCTAGTTAGCTAGTGACAGAACCAGGATTCAAACACATTCCTCTTGATTGTCTATTTCCCTTTCTACTATATCACACTGCCTTCTTTTAAAAGGCAGTTTTCTAATTTCGAGTCACCACCTTACCTCCATCCTTCCTATATGGAAAGTTCACTGTCTTCACATTAAATACACTAACTTTTAACTTCTGACACTAGCTTCTTAACTTAATAATGATTAATAAGTCCAGAAAACTCAAGGATTTCCAAGAGTTGGAAGTACCTTAGAGACCAGCCAGTCCTCAACCCTCTCATTTTACATGTTAAAAAACGTTGAAGTCCAAAGAAATGATGTGATCTGTCCAGACACAACTCCTGAGTAGTAATGCCCAAACTGGATCTATATGGTACAAGACATCTAGATAAAAGCAGAAATCTTCACTAAATTTTCCAAATTTACATAATCACCATCATGCCAAACCCTTGAATATTAAAAAGTAATCAAACACGGAGCCATTTTCTGCTACTCCACACTGAGATTAGATGAATAACACAGACGTTGCCTTTCAATCATAATTTCTGAATGTTTTAACAGAAAAAGTAATTGATTTGGTGTCACTAATAAAATGTAAAAGTATATTTAGACTATCATTGTCCATTCAAGGAAATTATTATTTGTGTGATATACTACATTCCAATTCTGAGCAGCCCTACTGCAGTCTCTAACCTTATATATACATTTGACAGTTTGCTTTTGTTGAAGGAAACAAATGACACGGGGAAACAATCACAGCATAAAGTGGAAATAATTTGAAAGACTGATAATAGATCTTGGGGAAAGCGCCAACAAAAATGATAGAAAACATTCATTTGTATGTATCAGATACTCTAAGATAAATAGAATCAGGAAACTTTGGTTTGAATTCTGGGTTTGCCAATTAATATCTTTACCACTTAATACCTTTTACATCTCTGAGCCTGAGTTCCTTCATCAAAAGGGATCTCACATGAACTCTGTGATCTCTAGAGCCCCCTCCAGTTTATATCCCTATGATCTTATAGTAGTTAACATGTCTTCATACTCAAAAACTAAAAGATCTTTCTAATGTTGCATAGATACATGAGAAAGGACACATTAAAATTCCTTTCTCTGTTTCTGTGCATTATTTTTGCATACAATACTAGATATGTTTAGCAGACAACTCATCACAATGATTTTGATGAACAAAGGCCTCCTAGAAAAGTACTAGAAGATTCAGGTACTGATTTTATGAACTTGATCTTTTTCTTTTTACATAGGTGAAAAATGCAGCTGCCAATGTACTCAGGGAAACATGGCTAATTTACAAAAATACAAAGCTGGTAAAAAAAATAGATCATTCAAGAGTAAGAAAACATCAGCGTAAATTCTTACAAGCAATCCATCAGTAAGTAGTAATTTTTCTCCCATTCTGCTGTTATATCTTTGGACTTATATCAGGGGGAAAAAGTTTATTTTCAGAGGGCATTAAATGGCAAAGTAATGTTTTTTTTTTAGATAAGATTTTTCAACACCAATTTGTAAATTCCTTGCATATTTGAGAGATTATATATCAATAACATTCATTGAAAAGAATAAACATTTGAAATAGTACTGGATGCTTAGACTCTCATTTCATGTGTTGCACACTTTCAAATTATTGCTACAGGTATTTGTTAAGGTTTTACTGCCTAACAAATCATATGAATCTTTGTCATTTGCTCTTTGAGAATTAGGCTGGATCTACATGATGCCAGACATCTAGATAAAAGCAGAAATCTTCAATAAATTTTCTGAATTTAACATAATCAACATAATGCCAAATACTTGAATATTAAGAATTATCTATATAATTGAGTTTTTTCAGCTTCTTTATATGTTATGATCTCACTTAAATATATGTCCTTCATATGATTCTGTATCCTTGAATTCTTTCTGCTAGAAATCTCTTGCTATGCTGATGTTAAAGAGAATGATTATATAATGGTTATATTTTTCCTATCTTATAACTCCATTGAATTTCGAGAAAGAAATACATATACAATATTTGCTGGTGCACTGGAGGCATTGGTTTTTAGGACTTCAGGGACTTTCTTCCCAAGACAGGATGCATCATACTGTGTGTATTTTTCCTGGGGATATTTTATTTACATCCCTAAGAAGAGGGAATAGATGGGTTTTTTACCTCCTAGGATGATTGATTTGTTTCACAGAGAGCCAAAGTGTCTTTTTCAATGTTACCCAGCAAGACAGTCATTGAAGAAGATCTTTTGATTTCTAGTCTCTTGCTCTGTTCAAGATATCAGACCTCTGTATCTCCTTAAGTCTAAAATATTTGGAAGTTTCTTCTGATTATTTTCAATAGTATCTCTAACCAACATGGTTTCATTAAGATTTTGTTGGAGCTTTACAATTTACTTACCTTCTTATGTAGGTACTTACTCTCTTTCCCATCAGTCTATATGTGGATTTGTTTGTTAGTTTTTATTCTATTTTGACTGTGTTTTAACTTATGTGTTTGAGGAGCAGATAGTTCTATATATGTTTTCGTTCTGATGGGTATGTGCATGCCAGTGCATGTATTGAACAGAGTATGAACATATGTATTGCAGAGCATACATCTGTATGGGTGGGAGAGAGTCTGTTACCAAATCCTTTGGATTCTACCTTTGTAACATCTCTCATATATGCCTTCTTTCCTCTGACACTGCCACCACTCTGGTCCAGTCCCCCATCATCTCCCACCTGGACTGTTGTAATAGCTTGCTCATTCTTCTCCCTTCCTCAAGTCTGTCCCCACTATACTCATCTTCCACTCAGTTATCAAATTGATCTTCTTAAAGCACAAGTTTGACCATGTCATACCCTCTCCCATTCAATAAATTCCCTTCTTGCCTCTAGGATCAAATGTAAAATCCTCTCTGACTTTTAAATGCCTTCATAACCTTCCTCCCATCTACCTTTCCTATCTTCTTATACTTTGGTCATCCATGTACTCTGTGATCCAGTGACACTGGCCTTCTTGCTGTTCCTAGTACAAGACACTCCCTTTCCTGACTATTTTTATTAGCTATCACCCTTGCCCAGAATTCTCTCCTGGCTTCCCTGCCCCCCTTAAAATTCCCTATAAAATCCTACTTTGCACAAGAAGCTTTTCCAAATCTCCATCATTTCTAATGCTTTTCCTCTGATTTATCCAGTCTCTAATTTGTGTATCCTATTTTTACACAGCATGTTGTTCACCCGCTTAGACTGTGAGCTCCTTGAGAATAGGGACTGGGTTTTTTTTTTTGTTTTGGGGTTTTTTTTTCCTTTCTTTGTATCCCCAGCACTTAGCACAGTGCCTGGCTCATAGTAGGTTCTAAAAAATGTTTGTTGACTGACTGACTGATTAGAGCATATGAAGATGCAGAGACAGGTCTGGAGGGGTAAGTATTAGCATTGTGTGGATAGTGGAATGTAAATAGATTTTGTTCATGAATGGATATTATAATATTATTATGAAAATAATATTATGAAAATATTATTATTACAAATAAATATACATACAGATATGAATTCATATAAACCAAAATACATAAAACTTTTGAAAAGCATAATCCTAAATATATTAACAAATATTAAGACTATTTTAATGGTATTATGGCATGCCATACTTATGCAAGAATGGCCTGAGGGAATACCTGTTATGTTTTGCTTACATCAGTCATTATCTACACTGCTGTTTCTATAGTGATATAAATTTCTAACATTTTAACTTGAATTTTAAGCAATTTTCAAAGACTACAGATAGCATTTTATTAATCAATATTATGATAGTCCTGGGCATATTGTTTTTAGGATAGCGATATTTTAAGGAGATATTCAATTGTATGTTTATAAGTATGTGTCATATAAGTTTATTCTGATAATATGTAATCTAATTTTATTTTATTAAGTTTTTAAAAAGCGCATAGGGCTCGATTCTTATGGCAAGGTCTTTGATAGAGTCAGACCATTCAGACACAGTTTTTGCTTTAGATTTTGATAGCTGAATGAGTATTGAAAATTAATTTCTTTGATAGAGTTCTCCTGATTTTTACTGTTTAGTAATTATTCCAGGAGAGCTTCATTTGCTAATTTTTGCAAATCTAATGGTTTTTGCTTAATCTATTCTCTTCTATTCCCCCTCCCTTTTTTCCTCTTCCTCAACTCCCTTCATGGGAGAGGTAAATCCCATTACTCAGTAATTGACTTCTTGATTTGTGCCATTTAATTTTAAAAGAATTTAATTTTTAAAAAATTTCAATGATGCAGTTTGCCTTTTGGACAGACAGATCTATGTCATGGAGCTATTAGATTCAGTATGTTTTTATTCTTTCCGATGGTCATTTTAACTTTTAAATTTATCAATTTATGATCCTACTTATAAGCCTATTGATAAATGTGAATCTCTCCCATAGAAAACAGGAGATAGATGGATAGATAGATATTTTAATAGATCCATCCGTCTATCTAATATACACATATATATGCATAAAAGAAGTCATGCTTATCTTGCTCTCATAAAACCAAGCTTCTGAAGAATCCAAAATGAAATAAGAAGTATGTAGAAACTAAAACACAATTTCTGTGACATTGTTTGAAATCTGTTCCTTTAAATCAAATCACCTATCAGCAGTGCTCACCTTCAATCCAAAATACCTCATACTATTATTTCTAATATCAATACCAAGACATTTTTATTTTTTTAATTTCTTTGTTATGAAAATTGGATAATTCTTTTCCATGTTCAGACCCACTTATCTTGAATCATCACTTTTACTGTGTATATAACCAGAACTTTGAGAATTTGCTGTCTGGAGGGGAGATTTCGGGGGTGGGGGGTGGCAATGTGGAAATCCTTATGGGATAAAAAATACGAACACCAGGGTTATTCTAAAGAGTTTCGGTGAACCTTATGTACCTGCAGAATTAGTACAGGACCTTCCAGCTGGTGAATCGAGCCCCCTGTGTCCATCTGAACACCATTCTATGTTCTTTTGTTCCAATATATTTTACAGTTTCTTTTCTTTTGTTTTGTCTTTTTATTTCAACAAAATGAAAATAGAGCTCGGAAGTAAGTTGTATAAGCTGCTCTGCTCAACATTTGCAGAATTTACTACCGTCTGCATGCAACCAGCAGATCTTTTATTTGTGAATTTCAGTAGTCTGATTGCTACCATAGAAATGTGATCCAAATTCATGGTCTTTTTCTGTGATAAGTGAAGTTCACAAGGAAGGAGTCAATGTTTTTCTTACTCTTCTCCTCCCTCTCCCCCCCTTTTTTTTACTTTGAGGGGGAAATCTCACAACACACAAACCTGCATGTTACCTTTTATTCTGGCAGCTACAGCTGAAGTAAGACCATTAGATCTTTATCATGACAGTCAGAATAAAAAACAGGAAGTCAAGGTCAAGAGGACAACATTTTAAGCAAAGAAAAGTTTAGACAAATATGTATAGTGCTTATTTTAACTTTTCAAGCTCTAAAAAAAATGATGAGCAAAATTCTACTGTTAGATATAAGTATAATATTCTCTTGTCATTAATTAACTGATACTTTCCATGATTTTTGCCTGATCTTAAGGGCATAATTATCCATCAATTCCCTTGGCATAACTTCAAAATGTAAAAATTTATCTTTGTATCTTATTCCATATGGATCTTCTAGTTCTGTTAGAAAACTTCATAGCTGAAAGAGAGTTAAGATGATGGTGGTAGTGGTGGTGATGATGATATCAGGGAATAATAGCAGCCATAGGGCTTTGATATTTTGGAAAGCACTTTGCATATATTTTGATTTGATTTTAGAAAATATCCAAACTGTTTATTATGCACATAAGGATGCAATTTGTTTAGTTAGTGGCAGAGGTAAAACTATAATCCAGATTTCTATACTTCCTGTCTCGCACTTTCTTTACACTGTACCATGTTGTATGTCCATAATGGGCTTACCAAGTTAGCATTTTTTAAAGGTGTACATAAAGTTAATATGTAAAAACTGTCTATCACAATGCCACATGGCGTTTGGGGGGAAATTATCCTTTGAAATCTTCTGTTTATGACCAGGATTCTTAATACTTTTTGTGTTGTGGTAGTATGGTGAAGCTTAAGGACCCCTTCTCAAAATGATATTTTAAATACATAAAATATGGAGGATTACAAAGGTAACCAGTTTTACTGAAACATAGTATCAAAATGTGTTTTAAGTTCACAGAGCTCAGGTTAAGAATGCCTAGTTTAGGATTAGTTTATAACATTCCATCCTTAACCTTTTGGAATGAAAAGGTGTATGCTATATAGTATAACTTAAATTAAATTCAAATTGGTTTGGTTTCAAAAGAACTTACAGAGAAACTTCTTACACTCTCAAAGAAAAGTAAGATGAATAACCTAAAATGGTTAGAGATTGTGCTTTAAATATGCTTTAACTACCCAAAAAATATATTGCCACAATAGGGCAACACTGGTGACATATGGGATATTGTGGCTTCAAAGAATTAGAGATTTGCAGAAATTTCCCTGGCAATACACTCTTGCCCTAAAAGTTAAGAATTTTCTTGTGTACCTATTTAAACTCTTTAAGTAGTTTAAATTACTCATTAAGTTATTGAGCTTCTGAAGTATGAGTAACTTGATAATGATTTAAAAAAAATTTTTATTCTAGGAGTAGTTCTTCTTGATCTGTTCATCTTTTAGAGCACAGTTCTGGAGTATAAATAATCTAATTTGTATCAAGATAAGGACTTGTTTCTCTGAAATGCCAAGAAATTACTTGTCCCAAGTAATTGTTTTCCCATAAGTATTACACAATGTAAGTCCATTCCCAACCTATTGTTAAAAAATTTACTTTTTTTAATTTTTACTGCAAGATATAATAAAACAAGACTGAGAGAATATTGCATTTTATTTTTTAAAACCAGTATTTTGCCGTAAAGCATCAACTATTAAAATCTTATGGCTTATGTGTGTACAAATTTTGAAAACAAGATAGTTTCCCTACCTCCCAAATTTATTAAGCAGTTCAAAATAAAATTCAGAGGTGTGGCCAGGTGGCTCAGTGAGTAAGAGCACCGGCCCCAGTATCAGGATGACCTGGGGATCAAATCCGAGCTCAGACACTTAGCATCCACCCAGAAACACCTGGCCATGTAACCTTGAGCAAGTTACTTAACCCCAATTGCTCAAAAAAAATTTTTTTAATAAATAAATAAAATTCAAGTTGAGTACAGTGAGGAAAAAGTGAAAAATTATGAATATTTAGAGTTTTAATATGCTGCTGATTGAATAAAAGCTGTGTTTAAATTAATAAGAATCTCACTTATCACTGTGTTTTCATCAGTCCGAACACTTACCCCAATCCATTTCAGATTAAAAAGGGCTAATTATTGTATCTGTTCATATAGGCATAGGAAGGTGTTGAATAACACAACACTGATGAAAACTCAATTGCTTTATGTGTTTCTTCCTATGTCTATTTGTCATGATACTGGGGCTTCAAGGAATGTTGTGGCTTTCTCTCATATGAATAAATCCTTATTACCCCTTTTCAAATATAACTTAAACCACACGGTGGATAATAGTCCTGAGGACATCACATTTCTTGCTCTCCTTTTTTTGTGGTGTTAAAGAAGCATGCTTTTCATTATACCAGATACATAACCAGTTTTTTACTTTACCCCCAAATATTCGAGGCATTATTCATGCAATTATTTGCTCTTGTTAGTTTTGTGCATGCTTTTGGGGAGGAAAAAGATAAATGAAAAACAGAGAAAACTATCTGACTTTAAATTTTACCTCATAGATTAAGAAGTGTAAAAATGGAACAGAGGAAACTAAATGACCAAGCAAACACATTGGTGGACCTGGTCAAGGTGAGTCAACACATTTTCTTGTCAAAAGCCAAAACCATTCTCATGGTCCTCTAGTCTGAATTTTAAGTGTTTTATCAAAGGTCATTAAGATAGAATACCATAAGGTGTGTGATTTTTACAGATCCTTGAATGCCAATAGTAATTCCATGTTGGACAAGAGAATGCTGTCTGTCATCATCAGACTGAAATATCAAGAATAGGAATTGTTATATGGATGTGTCTAGTTGTAGGTGTTTGACAAGGAGAAAAAAAATTAAAAATAACTTCCTACTTAAAATATTGTGAGATTTTCAAAGCCCTGGTTACTAGAAGTCTTTTTTTCTTTTAGTTTATATCTGTGTTTTATGTAGAAAAATCTATAGGCACTAGATAAGGAGCAACTGAGATTAAAGAAAGGAGAAATGATAGTGTGAATGATCTCCAAGAAAAGAGGGGAAAGGATGGGATCAAAGTACATGGAGAGGAGCTGGCCATGAGGAGAAGGACCATCTCCTTATTAGTATGGAGTAAAGAATGGGGCAATGATGTCAAGGAATTACAAGATGAGGAGAAGGGGAGAAAAGAGAGATCCCAGTGAATGGTTATGATTTTCTCCATAAAGAAATAACACAGGGGGCAGCCAGGTAGCACAGCGAATAAGAGCACCGGCTCCAGTGTTGGGATGACCTGGAGATCGAATCCCAGGCTCAGACACTCAGCACCACACCCAGAAATAACTGGCCGTGTAACCTTGGGCAAGTTACTTAACCCCAATTGCTTAAAAAAAAGAAAAAAAAAAAAGAAATAACACAGATGCTGATATTTTGAGAGATAAAGTGATTTACCCCAGGTCAAACTAATAGCAGAGAGCAGAGGTGAGATGAAGAGGTCAAGTTCTCTTATTTCATTTCCAATTTATTTCCAAGGCATTAAGAAGCTTTTGGTTGCTTTTTCTTATTTTTTCATTAGATTTCATTATTAATATTCAGAAGTCATACTCAGTTGTGTTTGCTTTAGAATGCCAGCTATTTTGTTATTTTTTTTCTTTGCATCCTTGAGTCTGGTGCTTGAGATTCTGTTTAATCAACGTTTCCTGAATGAAGAAATGAACAAATTAATTATTATTGTTAGCATCTATGTAGCATTTTTAGGTCTATGAACCTCTGAAAATATCTCATTTTATCCTCATAACAGCCCAGGGAGGTAGACACTTCTTATCCTCATTTTACAGATGAGGAAAGTGAGACAGATACAGGTTAAGTGACTCGCCCAGGATCACACAGCAGTAAGTGTCTGAGGTCTATTGTTGTTGTTGAATCATTTGACACATCCAACTCTTTGGGACCCCATTTGGGGTTTTCTTGGCCAACATAGTGGATCAGTTTGCCATTTCCTTCTCTAGCTCATTTTACAGATGAGCAAGCAGGGTTAAGTGACTTGCCAAGGATCACACAGCTAGTGTCTGAGGCTGGATTTGAACTCGAGTCTTCTATTCTCCAGGTTTAGGATTTTTATCTACCTACCTGCCAATGAATGGATGCATGAATGAGGGGAGTGGTGGGGGAGAGAGGGAGAGATGAGGAGAAGGGGGGAAAAGGGGGAAGCAGAGAAGGGAGAAGGGGGAGAGAAGGGGGGAGAGAGAGAGAAAGTATCTATTCCTCAGTGGACATCATACCAGAAGGGAGTCTGTACTAGCTGAGTATTTAATACTCGAGCACTTCTGGGGCCATACCCTCTCTTCATACTCCTTATATATGTATCATACTCTTCCTTTTCAGACACAAAGCATCATGTATGAAATGATTTCTGACATAAATGACAGAAGTGAAGAATTTGACAAGAGGGTTGTTAACCTGGAAAATAAGTTAGAGACTTTGCTCAGTAACATTCAAGCCCTCCCTGAACTGCTAAGTCAGACAATCAGCAAGCAGCAAAGAGATTTCCTGGAAACTCATATGCAAAACTACAAGCAGAACGATGTCTACAGTGAAGAGCGGTCACGGTCCTTGACCCGAAGAAGGAGGTCCTCCTCTACAGCCCCACCAACATCATCAGAGAGTAGCTAGAAGGGAATAAGTTAACCACAAAATAAAAGACTTTTTGCCATCATATGGTCAATATTTTAGCTTTTATTGTAAAGCCCTACGGTTCTAATCAGTGTTATCTGGGTTCTGATGTCAGAATTCTGGGAACCTGAACACAATGTTTTAGGCCAAAATGAGTGAAAACTCTTTGCTTTTCTTTCAGATGCACAGGGAATGCACCTATTATTGCCATATAGATTGTCCCCCTGTAATTCCACTAACTTTTTATTCATGCACTTCAGACTTTACTACCACAGTATATAATATAATAAAAAGGTGAATTTCTGCAAATATTGGCTTTATCACTCCAGCAGAACTTTGGAATATGATCTTTTTGCATTATCTTCAATAGTAAATGATCAGTGAGAACAGCTGTTACCAATAACACTAATTTCCAAATTTTCAGTCTCTTGGGAAAACAAATTAAATTGCTTGGTGCAATATTCTTTCAAATAGTATATAAAATAAGGTCATTGATACAGCCACCTTTCCATTTGTAAAATTAAGGGTTTCTGATTAATTCGCAAGTTAAAGTCTAGGCTCACTTTTATCATAGCAACAATATCACAGGTCTCACAAACTATTTTACTAATCAATCTGTTCTCAATTCCATAGAAAATTAGCATGATAAGGGTGCCAAGATTAACCCTAAATTCATTGTGATATTTTCCTAAATATAATTCTAGAGTTTTAACATCCAAAAAAAATAGGTATTTCATAAGTTCCCTTTTATTCACTAATCATGGACTATCTTTGTTGCTTTCAAAGAGCATATGCTTAATAGAAAGGAGAATCAATATAAAGGGTGCTTTCATTTTCATAGACCTTTTTTTATCTATAACATGCCATAATTACTTTCTCTAGGACTCAAAGTTGGAAACATTTTGTTCATGTTTCTAAAATAAAGCACTTTTAAGATAAGTCCATATTCATTTTACTTACCGATTCACTCTCATGCTACCTTACCTTCTTACTTATATCCCTTAATACAATGCAGAATGAATAACATTTTTTTTACTCCACCATCTTGGCTCTGCCCTTCCTCCCACCCCCAACAACTTTCCTTGAATCAAACAGATGCCTGATATAGAATTCTATGGTTCTGCCAGTGGTCTTCTTTTGGTCTTTACTTTGATGTCTGGCACAAAGGCAGACACAATTTGAGAAGACATTCTGAATAGTGATTCCCTCACACTATGACAGTGTTCCCTATGTTATTCATCTGGATGTGCTGTAAGACCTAATATTTGGAAAGTCATCTGTAATGTGTAGTAGGCTAACATACAGATTCCCCTTTCCCCTTCCATCATTCTGATCTGTCTAGCTTTCATTAAGAACTAAATTTTCACTTCTCAAATAAATCTCTGACTTATGATGCTTATACCCTCAGCATCATTTTCTGACTATCCCCATTGTAATTCATTTCTGGCCTTTGAAAGTTGCTAATACATATATATCTTTCTTCTTTACCTGTAGATAGAACTCTGGTGCAATATATGATGTGGGTAGTATGCCTGGATAAAGTGAATTTTATGACTATTCTTTGTTGTCAGTGCTAAAATCAAACATCGTCTTTCCAGGCCAAAGCATAAAAAGTGACATTTCTTAGGAAAACACAAGGATATACTATTGCTACCAAAAGAAATCTCAGTGGCCATACATAAGCATATCTCCTAATCCCAAATATATATTTTGATTATATGAAATTCGATGTCTTAATCAAGAAAAGTTTGTGTTTTTGTGTAAAAAATCCCACTCTACAAACTTTGGGAAACACATCAGAAAATCATGGACATATTTAGTATCTTAATATGAAAGGGAAGGGAAATAGAAAAGGAACCAGGGACAAAAATAATTTATTCATATATTTCTACCTTCAACACAAAAGCTAATCTGTTGTAATGATGAGATAGTGTGGTAGTCTAACTATGATTTGCATCTTACTGATCAAGTCACAACTCCAACCCAAAGAACTGAAACTTGAGGAAAAGCTGATGTATTACTAGTCTACTAAGAAATATGAAAATTAAGAGATTAAATTCTACAAGTATAGACTAAGGAACATTTCTCTAGTCTCTAGATGGTGGGAAAAATGAAAAACTATCTAACACCAAATAGTCAAAATAAAAAGGTTGGATGGGAAGGGAAAGAGAATATCCAAACATTGTATTGCAAGCATTGCCTCAAGAATGTGTAGTTCATATGCATCTTTTAAAGACTGGAGTCAAACTGGTGGCAGTTTTATGTACCTTGACACAAAAAGTCTACAAGGGGATGGGTGCTAGGAAGGCCCACAAAAGTTCTGCTTTGACGTCTCAGGGTGAGCAAAGTGAACTTGGGTTTATACAAAGGTATATGATTGTACAAGCTCCTTCATATAAAGACCTAACTGTGATAAATCTAATACCTACCAGCATCTCCCCATAACATTGTTTAGGCCCATACCTCCTCTCTTCTGCCTGTGAGAGGGATTCATTTTTCCTAAGAGAAGACAAAGCAGTCCCCAGGACCTGATTGGCCTGACACAGATTCTTGTTCACCATAGGCTATAAAAAGCTTAAAGCAGTGGTGTCTGGGCTTCTCAGATTGGTGGGTGCCAGAACACAAGAGTCACCATGCCCTATCCTGATGAGACAAAGTCTAACAAAACCGAAAATTAAGTGCTACTCTATCCTTGTTACCGTGTTAGAACAAAGTTGACTCTTTTGTCTACTTTTCATTGACATAGGAGTGCCTCATTTTGTCCCAAAATCAAACCTGAATTAAGAAAGTGCTTGCATTAGGCATTAGTTCTGATATTTTATGTAACAGCAATTGAGACAAGATGAGATAGGTCCATGGCTTACATCCCAGTTGAGTTGGGGAAAGAGCACTACAAATACTTAGAAATCGACTATTTGACAGTGCCTAACTCCCAAGTACTAGAGACCTCCTGACCTTGGGACTGGCAGTTCTCTCTGTGGGACAGGGATCCCAGAGAGAGATAAATTCAGTAAGTACTGAAGGAGGCTGTCTTTTTACTGAAGGTAAAGAAAGTGCCAAGTTCAGCATTCCCTGATAGCTGTTTACTATTATGCATAAGTTAGACTGCAGCATAAGAAGAAGATTAAATACAAAAATATCTCATATACAGCTAAGGCATTCCTTGGAGGAAAAAAATATCTTTGAGAACATACTCTAACAAAACAGAAAAAGAAAGGATTGCTGAACCAAATGTGCAATTTTTAAAACTGGAAAAAATAAACACAAGCTCAAAGCATGTAAAAAGCAGAATGAAATTTAGAGAAGAAACCAAAAACTATAAATAAAACTACAGACTTGTTCTTGAAGAGACTAAGGAAATTAATAAACTCTTTAGCTAACCTGGTTTTTAAAAGGGAGAAAAGCAAAACCACCAAAATAAAAAATAAACAAGTTAAAATCTGAAAAAAAAAATCAGAACCTACTGTACACATTTAATGTATATGCAAGCAAAACAGAATTCAAAAGAATAGAGGAATATCTACAAGAATGTCGAGTATACAACATGAATTAGAAAGCATAAACAATTCAGCTTCATAAAAAATCAATCAGGGGCAGCTAGGTGGCGCAGTGAAGAGAGCGCCGGCCCTGGAATCAGGAGGACCTGAATTCAAATGCGGCCTCAGATACTTGACACTAACTAGCTGTGTGTCCTTGGGCAAGTTAAGTGAGTTAACCCCAATTGCCCTGCCTTCACCCTCCAAAAAGACCATATATATGTATATGTGTGTGTATATATATATATATATATATATATATGTGGATGTGTGTATATATATATATGTATGTATATATGTATATACACGTAAATAAATAAATAAAACTACTAAATGTATCACCACAGGAGTAGGGGAGAAGAGAGAGAATGATCCAGATGGATTTACAAGTAAATTTTATCCAACCTTGAAAAAGAATCGTACCCCTCTTCCTGTACTTCTGTGATGGCAGTGCTTTCCTCGCTACATGCTGCATCTTAACCAGACTTCTATCTCCTTTCTCAGTGGCCTGATTTCCTGAGGGGTAAGAGTTCATCAGATCTATCTAGGACAAGACTGGACCATGTTGCATGCTAGCCATCGGCCTGCTTTGCCTCTTCCCTATTCCCATTCCCCCAGTTTCACCTCTTGGTGGGACAATAATCAAATGCCATTCCTGGTAAATAATGTAGTGTTCAAGGGTGCATTTCAACTTGCTTTTAAGTAGTAGTGTATTTTTCTGCTCCTCATCAAGGGCAGGTATTTACCAAACAAAATTTGGTTGGTAGGATAAATCTGTGGCCATAGAACACAACAGAGCCCATACATACACATATCTACTTGTGTAAATTAATTTAGTATACTTAATTCTATGGTATACAAACTGACACCATACCAGTCATGGACAATGATACAAGGCCTATAATATTTAAGTTGTTATGAGGAAACATTCTACTAAAAAGGGTGCTAACTTAAGGTAAGAACAAAAAAGAAATGATTAACAGCTAGCTGGCACAGTGCACAGAGGGCTAGATAGTCAATAACTTTGATTAACTGCCTACTGTGTGCCAGACACTTTGTTAAGCACTAGCAAAGAGAGGCAAAAGACTATATCTGCTCTCAAGGAGCTCTCAGTCTCATGAGGGAGAGAACAAGCAAGCAAATATGGACAAAAAAGGTAGAAACAGGATCTCTGCATGGCTCCAGCTCCCACCCCCTCCAATTCATGTAAAAGGTGACTCTGAACAAACTTTGGAGCTACAGAACCCACAAAATAACACAGAGAAGCTAACCTCCCACTGAGAAAAGCCCAGCAGGCCAGCAGGAATCGGCTAGCACAACTCTCTGGGAGCCGACCCCAGCCCCACACCGAGGTTTTAGACCCAGGGTGGGCTTGACCAGCCACAGGCTGGAAGGATTCCAGATCACCAGCAGCTGTGGCCATCCAGAATTATCAACACATAAGATGCTAAGGACAAAGAGAGAGGTCAGTGCAGTGTGGACTTTGGGACACAGTAGTTGGGAGTGAGAGGGCTTTTGCCCCTGGGGCGAAAAGCCACTGAGGGCTCCAGGCTCAGCTGCTGCCATGTGGCAGCTTCAGCTCCTGGCCTGCAGAGTGTAGGGGGACCAAGCAAGCAGTCTGAGGGGTAATCACTCTTGCTTTAACCTGCTTGGATCTGGATTGCAGTCTAGGGTGGAAGTCCTGGGATGTGTGACCAGCTTGCCAGAGCATGTGGAGGCTTCAGAGAGGGCACCCAACTAATACCTCTGGCAACTGAGAAAACCCCAGCATTTAGGATGAAAGCTCCCCTGTCTGATGGCAGAGTCCTACTGTGGCAAAAAGTCCAGGGGTCAAGTGACTGAGGGGTGACATGACCAGGCAAAGGAAACAAAACAAACAGAAGAATCCAACATTAGACTCCTATTTTAGGGACAAAATGGATCAAAGCACGGAAGAAGAGTGAAGTCAGAACTCCTGCACCAAAAGCTTCCAAGAAAAATATGAGCTGGTTACAGGCCATAGAAGACCTTAAGAAGCAGATAAGAGAAGTGGAGGAAAAATTGGGAAGAGAAATGAGAACAATGCAAGAAAATTATAAAATGACAGTCTGACTGAGGAAAATCACACCTTAAAAAATAGACTAATTCAAATGGCAAAAGAGGCTCAAAAAGGCAATGAGGAAAAGAATGCCTTAAAAAGCCAAATTTGCCATATGGAAAAAGAATCTCAAAAGCTCACTGAGGAGAATCATTGCTTCAGAATTAGATTGGAGCAAATGGAAGCTAATGACTTTATGAGAAATCAAGATGCTGTCAAACAGATCCAAACAAATGAAAGAATAGAAGGCAATGTGAAATATCTCATGGGAAAAACCACTGACCTGAAAAATAGATCCAGGAGAGATAATTTAAAAATTATTGGACTTCATGAAAGCCATGATCAAAGAAAGAACCTAGAAATCATCCTCCAAGAAATTCTCAAGGAAAACTGCCCTGATGATTTAGAACCAGAGGGCAAAATAGAGGTTGAAAGAATCTCTTGATCACCTCCTGAAAAAGATCTCAAAAAGAAAACTCCTAGGAATATTATACGCAAGTTCTGGAATTCCCAGATCAAGGAGAGAATATTACAAGCAGCCAGGAAGAAACAATTTGAATATTGTGGAAATACAATCAGGATAACTCAGGATCTGGCAGCTTCTACACTGAGGGATTGAAGGGCTTGGAAGAGGATATTCCGGAGGGCAAAGAAGCTGGGATTAAAACCAAGAATCACCTACCCAGCAAAACTGAGTATCATGTTTCAGGGGAAAATATGGTTATTCAGTGGAATAGAGGACTTTCAAGCATTCTTGCTGAAAAAATCAGAGTTGAATAGAAAATTTGACATTCAGATACAAGAAGCAAGAGAAGCATGAGAAGGTAAACAGGGAAAAGAAATCATAAGGAACTTATCAAAGTTGAACTATTAACATTCCTACATGGAAAAATGATAATTGTAACTGATGAAACTTTTCTCAGTATGAAAATAGTTTAAAGGAATAGAAATATATATATGTATATATACATATATATATACATATATATATGTCTATATCGGAGGGTATATGGGCATATGAATACATCTGTGAATGTGTGTATATATGTGTGCAGGTATGCATAGATAGAGGGCACAGGACCAATTTAATAGGAAGGGATGATACTTAGGTGAAATTAAGAGGTAAGACAGGAATATAATGAGAGGAGATGGGGAGAGACAGAATGGGGTAAACTATCTCATATAGAAGAGGCAAGGGAAAATGGTTACAATGGAGGGGAAGAATAGGAAGGCAAAAGGGAATGAATTTGGCTGGGGGAAGGAATGAAATACACACTAAATAGGGTATCTCACCCTACAGTAGAGTAGGGGGGAAGGGGATGAGAGGGGGCTGATGGAAGGGAGGGCAGGCTGAGGGGGAGGGAAGTTGAAAGCATCCTTTTTTGAAAAGGGTCAGGATCAAAGTAGAGAATAGAACAAGTGGGAGGTGGGATAGGAGGGAGGGAAATATAGTCAGTCTTTTACAATATATTTACTATGGTAATGTTTCACATTAGCTACACATTTACAACCTGTACTGAATTGCTTATCTTCCCAGTAAGGGTGGGTGACAAGGTAGGAAGGGAATGAATCTGGAATTCAAAGTTTTAAAATCAAATGCTTCAAATATATATACTATTATTAATACTATTTTACATGTAATTGGGAAATAAGTTATACAGGCACTGGGACATAGAGATCCACCTGCCCTACTGGAAAAGTCGAAGGGGGTATGGGAGAAGATAAGGGAGAGAGCAGATTTTAGGAGGGGATATCCAGTGGGTTCGCTGTTTTGGGGTGGTGGGTAGGGGAAAAACGGGGAGAAAATTTGTAACAAAATCTGGTGGAAATGAATGATGTAAATCAGAAGTTAATAAAGCATTTGAAAAAATGAAAAAAAAAAGGGGGGGCAGTCAGGTGGTGCAGCGAGTAAGAGCCTTGGCCCCAGTGTGTGGCCGGAAGACCTGGGATTGGTTCCGGCCTCAGATACTTAACAGTCACACAAAAATAACTGGCCGTGTAACCTTGAGCAAGTTTCTGAACCCCAATTGCTTTAAAAAAAAAATGAAAAAAAAAAAGACTGGCTAAGAGCCAGTAGAATACCAGGCAGCTGACAGCCACAGTGCAGTGATCACTGAGTTTGAGTCCTAGTTCCAGCATTTACTACATATGTGACCTTGGGCAACTCGCTTCCCCTCCTCTTCTTCCAAAAAAAGCAGGTGAAGGGGCTGGATTAGAGCCGTGGCTCTTGGTCTACTTTGTGGCCCAGCCTGGAGAAGCCTGGGAACCCCTTCCCCGAATCATGTTGTAAATGCATAAAATAAAAGCCGAAGGCCTACAGAGGAAATCAGTGGGATTCAAAAAGCCAGCGATCACCATTAAAAACATGAGTTTACACCCCCCAGATAAAGAATCCCCAGAGTGGATGATCTCTATGGTCCCTTTTGGCTCTGAATCTTATAAAAGAATGCCTGAATTTCTTCTCTAATTAGAATTTCTTCTCTAAATATGTAATTTGCACACAGTATAATAATTCCTCCCCCCAAGCCTCTCCATGGGGCAGATAGGTGGTACAGTGTATAGTACACTGGCTGGCTCTGGAGTTAAGAGGACTTGAGTTCAAATCTAGCCTCAAATACATACTAGCTGTGTGACCCTGGACAAGTCACTTAACCTTGTTTGCCTCAATCTCCTCATCTGTAAAATGAACTGGAGAAGGAAATGGCGAACCCCTCCATTATCTTTGCCAAGAAAGCACCACATGGGGTCACAGATAATTGGACATGACTGAAACGACTCGACAACTAACTCTCTCTCTCTCTCTCTCTCTCTCTCTCTCTC